>NC_089978.1:169735067-170038097 GCF_036417845.1 Apteryx mantelli
AGAAGGTCAGAATCCAGGCATTTGAAAAATGACAGAAAAAGCAGACCTAAATTCCTGAAAAGAATTAAGAGTATCCTTGGTTTGGTGATTCTTGGTGCTTAAGTTGCAGATGGAGCAAAAAGTTTCATTTCAACCTGGTCCAAATGCTCGGTAAAAATATATCAAGGGCTACAGATCTGATAACTTTTTCATTTTAGCCATAATTTTAAACAGTTGCAGCCACTGAATGTACCATAAAAGCTATTCTTGCTTTTGTGCAAAGAAACCTGGAGATTGTATTTGGTGCTCATTTCCATTAAGATATTGGGAAATCATCCATGGCTTCTAGAGAGTAGAAACAGGTTTGAAGGTAGGGGTAATATCTTTTATTAGGTTAACTAGTGTAGTGTAAAGGGCAGGGGAGAGAAGAAAAGATTTGTTTCTCACAAGCCCTTCTTTACATCTGAAGAATTGAAAATTCTTTATTATCTTCTTTCTACCTTTTTTTTGACCATCTTCTCATATGCCTGTGGATCAAATTCATGAGGTCTTAGATATTTTCCTACACCTATATTAGTAACAAAAATAGTAACAAAAAAATAGTAACAAAAATAGTAACAAAAATAGATCTCTCATACAGTAAGTATGAGAGATCAATATCATTGAATCACAGAATCACAGATTCACAGAATAGTTGAGGTTGGCAGGAACATCTGGAGATCATCTGTTCCAACCCCTCTACTCAAGCAGGGTCACCTAGAGCATGTTGCCCAGCATGTCCAGTCAGGTTTTGAATATCTCCAAGGATGGAAACTCCACAACCTCTCTAGGCAACCTGTTCCAGTGTTCAATGACCATGACAGTAAAGAAGTGTTTTCTTATGTTCAGGTTCCTGTGTTTCAGTTTGTGCTCATTGCCTATTGCCCTGTCAAGGGGCACCACTGAGAAGAGTCTGGCCCAGTCCTCTTGACATCCTCGCATCAGATAAACATTGATAAGTTTCCCCTGAGCCTTGTCTTCTCTGGGCTAAACAGTCCCAGCAGTCTCAACCTCTCCCCATATGAGAAATACTCCAGTCCCTTAATCATCTTTGTGGCCTTTTGATGGACTCCCTCCAGTATGTCCATGTCTTTCTTATTCTGGGGAAACCAGAATTGGACCCAGCACTCCACATGTGTCCTCACCAGAGCTAAGTAGAGGGGAAGGGTCCCCTCCCTCAACCTGCTGGCAATTCTCTTAATGTAGCTTGGGATACCATTGACCTTTTTTGCCATGAGGGCACATTGCTGGCCCATGTTCGATTTGTTTTCCACCATGACCCCCAGGTCCTTCTCTTCAGAGCTGCTTTCCAGAAGGTTGGCCCCTAGTCTGTACTGGTGCATGGGGTTATTCCTCCCCAGGTGCAGGACTTGGCACTTGCCTTTGTTGAACTTCATGAGGTTCCTCTCTGCCCATCTCTCCAGCCTGTCAAGGTCCCCCTGAATGGCAGTGCAACCATCTGGAGTATCAGCCACTATTCCCATTTTTGTACCATCTGCGAACTTGCTGAGGGTGCATTCCATCCCCTGATCCAGGTCATTAATGAAGATGTTAAGCAGTATTGGCCCCAGTAATGATCCCCGGGGTACATCACTAGTGACTGACCTCCAGGTGGACTTGGTGCTGCTGATCACAACCCTCTGAGCCTGGCAGTTCAGCCAGTTTTCAGTCCACCTCACTGACCACTTATCTATCCTGCACTTCATCAGCTTGTCTAGGAAGATTTTATGGAAGACTGTCAAATGCCTTACTTAATAGGTCAATAGGGTCATCTTTTATCATAATTGCATCTAATACGCTATTATGAATTTTACTTATAATGGCATGCCTCTGAACTTCCATGTGTGATGCTGACTAAGACACTTTTCTTCTCTTTCATGGCATAATTCTACTAAATTAAGTTGTTTAAGCAAATAGTTCATTTTTTGGAAGGCAGAAAGAAGATAGCATATTCTGAAAGGCTCCCTGCAGCTGAACAAAACTAGCCTCCCTAAGCTCTCTTTATAAACTATAAAGGGTGGAGAGAGATAAAATCATTCAAAGGATGATTCAAAGTGGTTAAATTATGGCTAATTATCTGGATTGCTTCCTAGAGGAGTTTCTCTCTCCCAGTTGACATACAGAGATGCTAAAAAGATTAGGTTTAGTACATTGAAGTCATGTGAGTTACCCCTTACTCCCATAGGACCCTGGAATGATCAGAGCTTTGAATCTTGTGATCTTTCTAAAAAGAACAGCTCCAACTTTATTTCCAGCACTATTTTACCATCCCTGGAAGTTGCCATCTGGGTAACTTAGGGAAGAATTCCAGGCATATCAGAGTGGAAGATGGCTTGAGATACCCGTGCTAAAAGCTGTCTTCCCTCAGCTTCTCAGGTTCTCTGCCTCATTGGTATAAAGCAATACATTTAATATGCAGCTTCTTGCTGCAGGTTAATACCTGCTCTAACTTATGTGCTGGTTTCTTTTAGGGTTTTTTCCATATACATATATATAAAGTGTGTTTCTTCAAGCACAATCAAGCACCAATTACTTAAAGCAATTGAATAAGAAAGGTCATTAAAAAGTTTATTTGTTTGTTTTCCTTGCTAGCTCCCACCCTCCTTCTCAGTTCTTTTTCAACAAGCCAGACTTTGGAATTTAAATTACATTTCACTAATTTATCTGCCATTTAGATGAAGAATGTAAACCTTTTCCCAAATCCATTTCCTTCATTAATTTCTCATGTATGTGGTTCTTAGGAAGCATTGTTCTAATTTCCTCATCCTCAGATTATAAATCCTGAGAATGCCTTCTCCCAGAAATTACTTTTCCAGCACCTATGGTTTTGTATTCCAGATTTCTTGGCTCATAAGAGGTGCTAAATTCTGTACCAAAATTCAGATACCGTTTATTCAATGCTGTAGGTATTTGGAACTTTCCTGAAATCTTTTTGATCTGCTGAAAAAACAGTCCGGCATGTTCTGAAATCCCCTGATCTACCTAAAATATGTACCTGTGCTTTAAAGTACAAACATTTTTCTACATGACTAATCATATTATTCTTGTCTCTTATTCTGTATTACTTATGTAACCCTCCCCCTCTGGGAGTCACTTTGTTCAAGGAACTTTTAGCAAAGAAACTTTTCAAGCAAGATATAAACAACCTAAAAGTATAAAGCAAGTATTTGTTGTCTAACACGCACAATATATAGCAGGTCTAATGAATTACCCTTTCTTCCCTCCAGGGAGTCACTCAGTCTACTGGGCAAGTAGTCATTAATCAGCTAGAGAAGGGTTGGCCTCTGTTGCTCCTTGGAAAAGGCTGATCTACGATGTTGCTGTGTTCTGATTTCGTTTTTTCTGAGGATTTTATGTCTTTTCATGTGAGCGTTCTTCTTGAATACTTGAGGTGCCTGTTTCCCCTGTCTCAACAATCTCACTTGTGTCTGCAATTTTACCTTTCTTATCCTGCATGCTTCTAGCCTGTGTACTCTCTCTCAGCTCCTTTTCACACCCTAGCAATTTTCTCAGAAGTCTGAGCCATGGTTACGCAGCTGTGCTATACTGAAAGTAGGCTTTGAATCACAGATAGCTGAACTCCTGGGAGGAGGGTTACATGTAAGTGGCCTGGTTTACATTTCTTCTCAATTAGTTTATTCTGCATTTTGAGACGCTTTTATTTTCGTACATCCATCTTTCACATGGATGACTCAGTCTTTATCTTCTTATAAATTAATGTTTACCAAATGGTTTCTTAAACTCGATTACTGCCCAGATTTTGAGCTTTTGGGGAAGTGTTCCTGATCCTGTCTCTCACAAACTACATTCATGGCTTACATTAGAATATAATGATTGCTGTTCAGGATCAGATCAAAGATACCTGAGAGATACAATAGCTAACAGTGGACTACCCTTATAACTAAATGCTTTGGACCCTCCGCAATATTGTGGACAAGTTCCACAGTTTAACTTAATTATGTACAGGGTGAAAAGGTGATTTTTTGTTTGGTTAAAATCTGCTACATGCTACATGCTCCTGCTGGAGCCCACTAGGTTTTGTACTGTAGGAAAAAAAGGTCATAAAAATGGCCATAATGAAACAGAGCAGAGGCACTACCTCGCCCACTGTGCCATCTGCAACAATGGCCTTAAACAAATGTCCAGGGAAGGCTATGTGAAAGGACAAGCATATGATGAGATATCTGTATAGCATTCTTCTAGTTATTAATCATTTTCAGCTCAGCGACTTCCTGAATTGAGCCAGTTCTTCACAACTGGTCCTTGTCTTTCTTACCCTAAATGACTTATTAACATCATCAAATTTTGTGATCTTACTGCTAGTCTTCTTTTCTATGAAATTTATTAATATTTTGAACATTAAAGGCCTGTTTAAAGAGCTCTTCAGAAATTCACTAGGCCCCTTCTTCTGTGAAAAACAGTCATTTTCACTAGGCTCCTTCTGTGAAAACTGGTCATTTTCCCTCACAGTTTCCTGTTTTTAACAAGCTCTTTATCCATGCAAGAACCTTTGTTTATGGCATGATGCCACGAATACTTTTTTTTCATTAAAGCCTTTGACAAGTGGCTTTGTCAAAAGGCTTTGGAAATCCCCCCCCAAAATGACATCAGCCAGATCATCAACCTTATCTACATACTTTCTGACTGTTTCAAAGATCTCCAATAGGATTTTGAGATATAAGATACCTTTATAACAATCACATTGACTCTTTGCAGTTATATGTATCCATGTGTCCGCTACTAGTACGCTTCATTAAATTCCCTCTAATTTCCCTGAAACAGGCATACAAGGCCTGTGAATCTCCTATGGAACACTTCTCAAAAATTGACATCAATTTTGTCACCTTCCAGTCCTCAGATCACATGAAGGTTTTAAGGAAGGGGTTACACATCATTGCTAGTATATCAACAAGTTCATTCTTGAGTTCTTTCTCTATTAATCTTTGCTATGCTATGCTTCATATTACACACTTTATCATTTCTTCTTTCAGTCATGTCTTTTGCAAACTGGCCATTTCATCCTTCCAGAAATAATTGTTCTGTATCTTTCTGGTCCTTCTCTGTACAGCTCCAGTTGATAGAGTGCTAGCTTTAGATACCTAATTTAAAAATCACAGCTACTTTTTTATACTTATTTATCTCAGGCCCACAGTTCTGAATAGGACACCTGTTTATTGAACTTAGCTCTCAAAGCTGTCATGAGGCCTTAGTCAACGATTGCACCTGCAATCTCAGTACCACTTACAGTCTCTGTTTAAAGAACTTGAAAACGGACCATGTTCTGCATTCAGATTCCTTGACCAGGTTGGTGTCTCACTTAGCAAACTCCCCCATCTACTCCAGAAAGCAGATAGGAACTCCTCACGTTGACTGGAAAACGCGCACCAAATTCCTCAACAGCTTAATTTCCCATACTCCATAGCTGGAGCAGATGCTTTTTTCTTAGGAGGGCTGTCCTTCAGACTCTGCTTGACAAATTATTCCACAGTTCTTCTTCTCTTGTTATTACTTATTTTCCCAAGTGTGTCAACCTGCAGAGGCAGTTTTTGAAGGAGAATGAAAGATTACTTCTCAGTAACATATTTTCAAACATTACTATTGCAGATCTACAATCGCCATTCCTTTTCCTCTCTACCCCGGAGTCTCATGCAGGATTTCAAATCACTGAACGGAACTGAGGAGGCTTGGAGCCACAGTGCTTTCCGATCTCCTAGAGCATTCACTTCCGGCTGATAGAGATGCCCATAGCTCTTTCTGTAGTTGCTTTCTCAATGGCTCCAACAGTTTTGATTCTGAGAGGAGCTCTCAAGACTGTAGGCCTGCATTAGCAGTTGCCTGTGGGATCTCAAGTTATTAGGAATTTTATTATTAAAAATAACTAAAAATCAGTATTAAAAAATGATATAAATATATACCCACACATATCTATGTATATGTATGTATACATGTGAACACACATTTGTTTATATGTAAAAGAATATAATTGAAAGTAGAGTTCTCCAGCAGGTTAAGTGATAGGATATCATACTTCAAGTGCTGATGCCACTAGAGACAATCATGTTGATGTACTGGTGCAAAACCACAAGTCCTATATTTCAAAGGTTATAGCTAACACAGAATGCTTGAGAATCTCTCTGACATCCTGCAAAAATAAATGTGCTTGTTGTACTGAGGAACAGGTATTTCTAGCCTATAAAGTTTTTATGGAGCTCTTTAAAGTTCTTCAGCAAACAGACTGAACTTAGGGTCTTTTCACTTCTTAGGTAATAGTCTATATGTAGAGTGCATTAAGACATTTAAGAAAATCTTTCCTACTACATTTGAGGTGTTTTATATATTAAATAAGTATAGTTTTGAAATGATTAACACACAACCTTTATTAGTCTGAGAAAATATGTAGGAAACTTTCAATATCCATTCAAATTCTGCAGTTCATCTGTTTGCAAAATTATCCTAATTAGTACAAATAATAGGACCAAATACTAAGCAGTTTTTTGACAATGAGATTTCAAGCATGACATTAAAATTGCATATTCAAAAGATGGGTCTGGAACTGAATAACTTTTATCATGATGCGTTATTTCCTGATGAGCTAAGCCATGTATGTGGATTTCCTCAGTTGCGCCTTCATTAGTAGAATGATTCCACAAATGAGATTACATTAATTTGTGTGAGCTGCCTCAATAGTAAACACAAAGGATAGCTCTCTAAATTACTCTATTTCCCTTTGAAATGGAATCAGTAAGTTCATTGCATGTGCAAAAAAGTTATGAAATATCATACAAATAGTATTTTTTCCCCATATAGTATAGTTGTGTAGATTTCAGTCACCCACAAAGGTCTCAAAAGGGTTTTTTAAATAATGCACATCTCTGTTTCTTTTGTGATGATGAAATACTCAGCGATTGCAATCACAGAGTCAATTTGTTCCATTGGATCTTGCCTTTGGAAATGATTCTTTCTGCAACCGGAGTCTTTCTGCTTTGAATACTGGTAACAGCTCCATCAGTCATTCAGTTCCTAAATGAGTGTGGATGTTACTGATCTTTTAGAAATTGTTGTTATGTTGTAATATTGCTGTCTGTTTCTAGAAATCTCATGGAAAGCTCTTTATACTCAACATCTCATCCTTTTGCCAATATCATAATTTCATAACTTTTAACCCTTACATGCAATTTCTTTAGGTAACTTTTTGCACGCAGAGTGATCTCTTAGCCTCTTGAGTGGTTTGACATGTAAACCTTCATCTTCTCCTGATGGTAGTATAAAATACTTTTTAAATACACTATCATCTTTTGACTACACTGTCACTTCCAAAAGATGAGGAGGTAATGTAAGCCATGGCAATTTCTTCAAGCCATCCACTGTTCACCTCTTCCCACTTCCACCTTGGATCATAGCAGCACTCAGAACCATGGGAAGTGGGAGAAAAAAACACTTCCTTCAGTTCAAATATTGTGGTTTATTCAGTTTACAACACAATATGGGAAAAGAAAGAAAGAGAAAGCATTTGCACTGTGGGTATTTTCCACTGCATTTACTTTTTTTGGTGGTATAATGATTCTTTTGTAATCCATCTGGTGTCATTTTGCACTACGGATTATTTAAATAAATGGGATTATATAAATACTTTGAAATAATTTCCCTAATGCTATATTTATAGTTCCTTATATTTTGTCAACAAGAAAAAAAAATCTTTTCTGATTAAAAAGTGATAATAAGCCACCCATATTTGATCAGTAAATCTAGCCATTGAAATCTGTAGATTTAATAAGTTTCCCATTTCCTGTGTGTATTTTTAAATGTCATGATTTTACTCATATCAAAATGGCATAATTTTTAACAATGACTTTTCCTCTTTCCTGAGGTAAATTTTTGGTCCTATGTTAGAATTCTTAAAAACAAGGGTTTTTTTTCCTGTCTCTCTTTTTTTTCCTTCCGTCTGCCCCACACTCTCTTCAAAACAAATTATAATCAAGTGGTGATTGGCAGCAATTTCAAGCGCTAATAATAAAAGCTGAGCAATTTTAGCACCTTTTGTGTTCCACCTGCAGGATCATTTTCTTGTCCTGTAACACACTAGGTAGCACAAATGATTCATTTATAATGCAGGATAATTTTTTTATTAAGGCAACCTGCTCTGCCTAGTGCAAGAGGGGGTACTGTCTCTGAAATATCCTAGCAAATTCTCGCATCATTCAGGCAACAAATAAATTGCTTTATCTTATCATCTTTCCAAAATCTTATTGTTCTATAAGAAGGTTCATATTTCAAGTTTCAGAATGCTACCTCCTTTCCAGGGCGTACAACAGAACAAATCCATCCTGAGTCCTTACTCGCTTTAAACAAGCTAGAAAATAACCTCTCTGCACAGACCACAAGCTCTCATACAAAAACAGATAAAATACATCATCACTAAATATTTTGTTGTCCTAGGCAACAACTTGTTCTGCATTCAGTATCTTAGAACAGCCCTGAATAAAGAGTTATATTTTACCGTCTTAACCTTTTCAGTGTTGGTGAACCTACAACAAAATTGGATTTCTATTTAAAAATAATGCCCTTTTTCTTTTCTTTGTCTTTTCTTTGTCCTTTAATTTGATGTTAACTAAGACATTTTAGACACATTTTACTTTGACTTTGGCCTCCCGAACATGCAGTCTTAGGATAGCATCCTTCACTGCAGTAACAATTGTAGATTGTAATAGAAGGTACTTTCTCTAAAATCATTGCATTGCAATTATTTAAGTTTTATTTTCCAGACAATATTTGTGCTAATTTTGCTGAAGGAAATTGCTTGTTTCAAATATTTGCATTTGCTGCCCCCAAAACCTACCTCTCATAGTCCTAGTTTATGGCAGGTTAAAATAGGTTGTTGATTGAAGGTCAACATGAAATACATGTAGTGCATGGTAGATAAAGGCAAACATGAATGCAATGATGTTAACGTTCTAAACCAATATATTGCTGCCTTTACTATGAAGAAATTTGGCCAATTATAGAAGTTACAATGAAGTATCCCCTGTTTGCAAGGAAATAAAACTGCAGAATTTATTATATAATGTTTTCGTGGACTGCAGCACTATCTTAATACTTTTAAAAGAACACAGTGATTTTCAGCTAACTTTGTTGTTCAGCATCTTTTTTTTTCCCTGCTTCTTCTTTGCTTTGTAGGATATTATAATAGATTGATATTTCCAGTAAAAATTCCCAAGAATATATCTGATCTTAACTAGCATAATTTGTCTTTCTTGACTATTTGCAATTGCTTTTAATGGTTAAGGTAACATTTTCGAAACATTTTCCCTGTACAGCAGGTTTTGTCAACATTCTCAGATTTAACAGCAAATGCAGTACAGTGCCATATAGATCTATTAAAGCTGACTAATGTACCAGAAATAGGACAGCAGCATTATCTTGGGTTGTCTTCTCTCTGATTCTCCCTTCTCAGCTTGTTCAGAGCTAGCTTCAATATCCCTGCAGTCCTCTGCATTTGTATCATAGACACAGAGTCCTGGATTTCCAGTAAGCCTGAGGAGTATTATACCAAGATTACTAATATAAGTAAGGTCAGAATTTTAAAACACAATAATCATGAGAGGAAGGGAAGCTTTCATTTAACTGGAAAAGATTTATTGGTTCTGTTGTAGCCTAAAGTCAACAGGGCTTGAACCCTAAAAGTCACCTTCAAGGATTTTGTCCTTCGTTGGTTTTATCATTCGAGGAATAAGGCCTCAGTCACTTCCCATAAAGGACAATTCCAAATTCTAATAGACTTTGCTGCTGAGAAACCTTTCATAATCTGTATTGTTTCATAATTACATACCATTATCTATAGCTATCAATTTTCTACAGATGTAAATAACACATCACCAACCCCAGTGTTTGCAGCCCTGAAATAGTTATTGGCAGGTGTTTGTGACCCCTTTCTTCCTGATCAAGTCATTGCAAGGCTATATAGCTTTAATTCCTGATCTGTATTCCTAACTCTGTTTGCACTTTTTCTTATTCATGCTTCATTTAAAGACTGTTCTCAACAACATATAGAGACCTTAAAAAATACAGTGCTCTTCCAAAAGTAGTATTTTATAGGGATTTAAATTCACTTGTATAATTTGAAAAAGAATTTGAGAAAATGCAGTGTTAGGCATGTTTTTATGTCCAGTGATATTCAGAATGGTATTTAGATAATGAGTTACAACACAGCTGTTGCAGCTACTGTGTTAAAAGAATATAAGAGATCTTTCTGGTTTTATGGGGTTCAAAAGGGACAATCAGTCTCAAAATTTCATGCAGTGCTCAATCCATGTTTGTTCATGGATGAATTCAACATCTGATTTAGGCGCACTGCGACTAATGACAGAAACTACTGGAAAAATATAGTTCAATTCTGACCTTACTTACACTTTCCTTCAGCTATTGAAAACCAGGAGTTACAATAATGTACTGGATCAGAAACTGTGAGAGCCAGGTTTAGGTTTCATGAACACGCTCATCAGAAGAGGATCCACATCTGTTCTCCTAATGGCTACTTTTATTAGTCATAGAGGAGTGAGCACAAGGTCTCATCCCTGCTGGTTTTCTCAGGGGTTGCACATCAAGATTCTGTGCTGGTGTTTACCACCACAAATTCAAATTAAACATGTAGGGTAGTTGCAGGTGAGCTACTAACAACTTCCTTCTCCATCATCAGAAAGGGTTCTTCATCATCCCTTCTTCCTCATGCATCGTCCCTTATTTCTCTTCCTTTTGAAGACAGAAAATGAAGTCATAATGTCTTTTTTTAAAATATTTGTCCTTCCAGTAAGCTACAAAGAAATGCATATACATTCACGTGTGGTCCTAAAGCAAAAGAACAAGAGTTACAAAGAGCTAAGTGATTTAAACATTTGTGTTCCCACACACAGTATGGTTCTACTGTGTTTTCAGTGAATGTAACCAAATATAAGGCAGTTTGTGCTTCCTGTTTTATGAGTTAGATTTCTTTAAGATTTATATAAGCAATAGCATCACCGGCATGCCTGAGGAGGATGAATGGCAAAACTTTGGGCTAGTTCATAAACTTACATTATTAAAGAGTAGTTGCAGATCTATGCTTCTTCCTTTGTTGAAGCTGAGAACAATTTGCAAGGGGAAGTAACGGCTATAAAGTCTGTTTTCTTCTTCACTGCTCTCAATAGCAAAGTATAATGTACCTCTGGTACATGACATCCACAAAAAAGATTGTTTTAAAAAAAAAATCTTGGATTATCTGCTTGGATCTGTTAACTTTTTTTGGTCAATTTGTGACTTCCTGGAAAGTAGAAGCATAAGGTGTGACTTAAAGTGAGAGAAAAAAAATGACGGAAGTTTAATATGGTGCTAAGCATATGGAGTGGTTGGCTTTGGAAATTTGCTGGAACCCAAGCGTGGGAAAGAGGAAACTGAGAGCTGAGGACAGTTAGTAGTAAATGAGGGGGTAATATGTACAGATGAGATGTCAAGAGTGAAAATGACTGCTGTTAGATTGCTTAGCAATCTAATGAGCTTGGCAAGAGAGGACAGCTGGGTTTTCTCTGTTTCCCTTTGGTCTTCAAATTCCTTAGCTCGCTAGCTTTGTGTCAGGGAATCATCTTCATTGATTGCTGGAGAGCTCCTAGAAGAGTCTCTGAAATATGATCTAAAACTGTAGTTTCTCTCAGTATTTTTACTACTGTTATTAATAAACAATTACAGTATATCAAAATGATGATTTACAGAAAATGTGAAAGATGACCACATGCCTTATATATTATAGAAGAAATAAAACATGGGATAGTGTTTCAGGTAAGATGATTTGTGTCAAGAATACCTTGATGTAGAAAACAGTATAAGAAAGATTCTTTGAAGACTTTTTTTTAAGCTAAGGTTCCAGGTAAAATATTTTCCTTGGGATTTTGTTCTAATGTAATTTGGCTTTTCACCATAATATTTTTAATGTTCTCTGGAACTCAGATAAGGAGCAGAAGCAAACTGGCTGATGCCTTCTCTGCGTTTCCCCAGGCGTTTAACACAGATTATTCCAATGCGTCAAGGGTAAAACCCCCTCACTGTCTTGCAGGAGGTGCTATTAAGTAAAATGGCTGAGATTTTGTCTTTATTGCTGACAATTTGTTATATTTCCATAAGCAACTGTAGTTTACTATTCTTTTTTTTCTTCTGTTTTCTCTTGTTCTGGTATGTATGTTTTTCTGTGCAAGTATGCAATAAGCTCCTGTATTTCTCTTTTGAGAATCAAAGAAGATATTGCTCATAATTCAGTATAGACCCACTAATAGAGTAATGATTTTATTTGGTTCTGAAACTCACTTATTTGTTTTGTCTATACATGTAGCAATTGACAAGACAATAAATATACTCAGAGGGTCTGAAATATAAATCTTTAATAGGGAGATGTTAAGGTAAGTTTAAATGAATAAGAGAGTCAGAAATGTGTTTATTGGTACTACGGAAATCTGTCATCAGAATCATAACAGACATAATTCTGCATATCTGAAATCTTATACTCAGATTCAATCTTTGTCACATTCTATTGATATCTTAAAAGGGGCAAAAATAAACAAAAAATACTCTTCGAAATGATCTGTCAAAGGTAATATGGTAAAGGGAATATCTCTGTATAACAAATCATTTTACTGAATTGTAAAAAAAATATGAATATTACTGAAAATACCCAGGGTCAGTCTTCATGTGACACTAGCATGATAATGTAGTATGCTTTGTTTATTTTAGAAGATAGCTGACACTTATCTCTGAAAAATACCATGCAGAAACAATTCTCTTTATTCTTAATTTTATTTTCTGCTTCATCCTTTTTGTCTCACGGACTGTTTCCATGAAAATGTTTCAGAGTTCTGTTTGCTCTCCATTCTAGTTTCCAACCTGAGTTCATAATCCTGTTTAGCTGACATTCTGAAAGTACACTGTTATGTTACATAAAGAAAAAATGCTGCTCAGCACAATGTAGTGCACATTCTGGGACATATTTGGAGGTTTTGTGTCTTCGGTACTTTCATGAAGGCAGTCTTGCAAACAGCAGAAAACTTGGCTTGGTGATGTATATATCAGTATGGGTATGTGTGTGTCAAGTTCTATATATCTTCTGTGCCTCCTCATGTAACTTATCAATATTTTAGTAACCCAGCATGGTTATTCAATGTATTACTTGCTGTGAGGCTCCTGAGAACGTTTAAAATGTATGAACTAAAGTGATTATTGCAGTAAGGTACAGTGAGGAGCATGGGTGACGTGTAAATCTGTATACAAAATAACATAAAAATGAAGCAATACATAATCATTGAATACAATGATATAATTTAATGTATATTTATCCAATCTGCTTCTGGTGTTACATTTAACTTACTCATGTCCTCCCTCCCCTCCTGTTTATTTTTTAATACTTTTCCATTGCCAGCCTTCATATAGTGTTATGGCATGAGCAATAAAAAAGCAAGACCAGTGGCATTCTCATACTGTTTTGACCCAGCCAGTTTCTTTTTTCTCATAGATAAACAGAAGGAACCTCAGCTGTATTGTTTGATATTTTAGAGTGCCCCATCTGACTGGCCATTCCTAAAATGCTTCTAGATTCCAAAAAGGGTTTTAAGGTACATATTCACTAAATTATTCTAAAAAGGGCAATGCTGGGCTAAATTCACAACTGTGTTTTCCATCTGTGCTTTATATTAATTAGTGTTTATACATATTCCAGTCATTACGTCAATGCAAGTGTAGCAAGACATTGTATTGCCAGAAAGACCTATGCTTTTCATACTCATGTTAATTTAAAAATTCCTTATAATCATTGGCACCAAAGTGCTCAATCATGGATATATTGGAAACATTCCAGAATATTTTATTTCTGCTAAAACATAAGAACAATCTGGTTTAAGAAAAAGATGTTATTTTTTGTAACAGTATCACAGTTTTGAAAAGAAAATTCGGCTCTCTTTTTGAAATTACTTCACCAAAATTTTTAAAGCTACAAAATTATATATCAACTTGAAAATACATTTCCTGTAGCAAGGCAAGCACGTGACTTTTCAGACAATCGGAAAGATGTCAGCAACATTTTGTTTAACCTGTATTGAACATTCTACTATAGCAAAACAGGGACCTATGAAGGGATAAAATTTGAGTTGCTGGCTGGATCAGAGGAATTCACATTTACAACTCAGACACAGTCATAGAAAATACATGTCTAGATTCCCATTATAATCATTGAAGAGGTACAGACATTTCTTTGGTATGAGTCATCTCATCCTAAAGCAAAGGCTTAAATTACATCAGATGAATCATGCCTTAAAGGTGACTATGTCTCTCCACTAACTTTAAAGGGATCCTTACCCAGCTACTGATGTCCACAATATGGATGTTTTAAGTTCCATGAGATGAACATCCTTCTAAATCTGAATGTGTCTTCATGCAAGAGAAAATAAAATAGAAATTATTGACTTAAAAAGGTGGTATCTGGGAAATCAAATAAGCTGCAATCAGCAAACACAACAGAAATTTAAAAGTCCCAGTATAGAAACTTCTGAGATTAAACCTAGGGAACCTGTTTGCCCCAGGAGCCTGTTTCTCCATTGTGGAAATGTTCTGAGAAGAACTGGAACACACCGTAGAGCTTCTGAGCAAGCTGGTGTAGCTTACCATTGCATACCAGCACATTTTATCATTAACAACCCCTGGATGTACCCGACTGCTAAATACAACCTACTCCTTAGGAAAGTCATGTATCATACATCTGGATTTTTTTTTCAGTCCTGTGACAATATGCATCATTTACTTCTATGGCATTTGCAGCAGAAAGCAGAACAACACTTCCTGTATCTTTTAAACTTCCTCTTAGCTATGTATTGAAAGAGTAGCCAGAGTAAATAATATTTCATCTTTAGTGTCATTTTTCTGACATGTCATTTTTGTGAAAAAGCCTAGAATAATCCAATATCAAACAGATTTTCAGATTCTCTTGTTAAATTCCTGTGTCCTATCCAGAGGTCGTCTGTCAAATCCTGTGTTTCTTATTCAAGCAAGGTAAGTCTCATTTAAAATAGCAGAGACCCTGATTTTCTAAGGGCTGAGCTCTTTACAGCTGTGCCTTCAGGAGTATGGAAGGAGTTGGACCTAAGTCACTTCCTAAGTTTTATGTATGACACTTTGGAAGCTTAATCGCAAGGTAACCTAAATTCATTGTTTGGCATTTAAACCAAGAACTTGCAGAAAGTATAGCTGTATATGAGACTCCTATGTTCAGCTATGTGCTTTACATTTGAGACCTAGAAAATGTTTTTACGAATGCTTTTTCCAGTGGTCTCTAGGAAAACATGTATAGCAGGCATAGAAAGAATAAAATTTGATTATGCTTTCCTATTCAATGAAAATGGAGGAAATATACACACAGAATCAACAGCTCCTGCCTGCATTCCTGAGATTAGTTTAGAATAGAAGAAAGTTTGAATATGTTGTAATAGCTATAAAAAGACACATTGTCAAAACATATTTTAAATTGTCCCGGATATTTCTGTGCATCATTTTCATTCAGTTTTGCACATGCCACCAGAAAGATACTAAGATGTGCTTCTGGGAATTCAGAAAAGAAGCAAAAAGCTAGCTAGATAGTTGAGAAAGCCAATTTGGAAGAAATCGGTAAACGAGTTAAACCCTACTATCAATACTGCTACAGAGTACAGAAGGGACATGACAGAATTCTCTAGGTTTGAAGTGTAAAACAGTAAAGTTACAGAAGAATGTATTTAGCATTATAAAAAAAATAAGATTATATAAAAAGGACATTTTAAAATTAAAGGAAAAATTTGTTTATGTCATGTATAAAAGTTATAAAACTGTCTCCTAGAGTGAGCAGTGTTAATATCATCCCTTGATACATTTAAAATAGGTGAAAAGCAGTAGTGTACAGTACAGTGATAGTCTGGCCTGATAGGAAGATGGACCAGAACCTTAGCAGGAGGTTCCCTATCCCTAACTCCTGTGATTTAGCTGTGATACCACTTATTAACATCAGACTTTCCCATAAAGTAGAATATATTGCTACTACTGCTTACAAAATAGCATTTTAAAGTCATTGTAGTAAATGAAAATTCCACTAGGTGGTTCTAGTGCTCTTCTAACAAGTATCGAGAACGTTAGTGCATGGCAATTTTATGCTCTTTTTTTGCCTTACTGCTCCCCTAGCTATTCGTAGTATGTCAGAATCCAGACATTTAGGTATATGCTTAACGGTGGTTATTAATATATTTCTTGATGAAAGTTAAGATCCCTTGGTCAGAGGTATGAGACTGCTTAATACTGTGAAATTCCATTGGTAGTTATAGTTAGTATTTATTGGTTAAACTGCTAGATGTTTTACTTTGGCCTTTACCTACACAGCTTTGCTGAAATGTATAGTTGTATGGATGTAAAAAAGAAATTACCTACCTGAATTTTTCTGCATAGTCACAGTGGACTTATAATTAATTTTATTTTGTGAAGCATCTGTAGTAAAATATTTAAATGACTAGAGTAATTTTATTGCATAAAGCATATTGCTGTCAGTCTGTGGTGGTACTTGGCAACAGAACTGTATGGAAAATAGGAATTTTACCTTTTATGGGCCATTGTTTAAGATAGGATACTGGTTTAAATGGTTCTCTGTTCTGGCCAAGTACAGCCACTCTTGCATTTTTATTAAAGACAGTTTGTATTTACCATCTTTTCCCTTCACATTTTCTCTGTTGCAAAAATACCTGCTACTTTTTCTCTCAGATAGCCTGAGATATGCTGCTTGATATATACAGCTTCCATATTCTCAACTTGTATTCACCTTTGAAGGTTGCTATTGCTATTTTAAACCTGAAGAAAAGCCTGTGTGCCCAAATGCTTGTCCGTTTCTCCCAGATGTGTCAGTCTGGTTTAGTGAAAGGTGTTATTCATTGTTACAAATCTTACCCAACCAGTAGTTTAGAGTGTATTGATGGTTTTACAGAAGGTTAAAAAAAAAGGTATGAAATATTTTTCTCTCCTTTATGCCATTTCTGGTGTTATGCAGATGGTTATTTTTGCTACCGTGGTACATGTTATTAATGCTGGGTAACTACTCCAAATATTTCCACAAACAGACTACAAAACTGAATTTGCATCAGCTGTATTTGCATTCTCCTAATATGCTAATGAATGAGTTTCATAGGATGTATCATGGGAGAAAGTTACAGAATATTGCAGAGAATATGACAGATAAAGAAATTCCAAGTCTTCACACCAGAAACCTGATTCTAGTAATTAATGTTTTTCGAACTACTTCAATATATGCGGTCTTATATTTTTTTCTGGTGGAAATATAGATTCATACACAGCAAATATAAGCCTACTGACAAGAGCCCTGCTGATCCATTAGAAATAATCCACAGACCCACAGGGATCCACAGAACAACATAAACTCCCATTAGGCCAGAAATGAGAGCTCACATCATGAACTACAGACCATCACAATTCATCTGCCAATAGTTTTCCACGTTAAATGTTGAGTACTCACAAATAAGTCTTCTAAAAAAGTTCATGCATCAAAAATTTACAAAAATTAAGAAGCAAAAGACAAGCACGTTCCTTATGTTCTTTCATTTCTTCTGCCCCAGCTAGCTCTTGAAACTGCCTCTTAGAAGATTGTCCATTTTAGTCTGTATAAAGCAGTCACTGCTAACTTGTGCTTATGCCAAGCTTTTCTGAGCTCGTGTGTGCGCATCTAGGGTTTAATAGCAGTTCAAATAATTAATATGATCATCATCTCCAAAACTTATGGATACTTTCTCAGGTGAATTTTTATTCCTTTTAGTATTATGTAACCTTCTGTTAAGAAAGCTTGTAAAATCTGGCTGTGTTGCCTATTAAATATAAAGTTGTAGAACTTCTACACATCGACTGTTGCAACCTGTGAAAAAAATGACTCATCTGATGCCATGCCACACAACCTGTGCAGGGGACTTAGGCTGGATTGGTACCCCATTTTACCATAAAAACCTTCCTTCTTGCTTTCATATTAGGTGTAGGACAGAAATCTTTTCAGACACTGGACAATACTGGAACTCGAAGTGCTTCCCTGTGCACAAGGATCTCAGAAAATATTGCAACACCAAACAGATATACTAGGATGTGCTTAAAACTCTTCTTATTCGGCTGGCAGTCACAGAAATCTTCATCTTTGTAAACAAAGAAGGAAGGCACCTTAGGAAAATGCTTATCACAAAAAGTGATACACTTTTTCTAAAGCCCATACTTATTCTCTTATCCTGCCATAGCCAACCATCCATATCAAAAGTATAGTAACATTGTGATATAGATGTTCTCCAAGCTCGAGAGAACTAAGCTAAATGTACCACATAAATAGAAGATCAAATATGCAATGGATTGTGTTTATGTGTTGAAATACCCTTGTGGCCTCTGTTATTTTAGAAGGCCGTAACACCACTTAGAACTAGATATTACAACACACAAGTGTGTGTATATGCAGAGAAATTAATTCTTCTTGTAGACAAGCCTTTTGTGTAATGTAATTAAACACTCAGCAGCCAGTTCTAAATGCAGGAATGCTTAGATGTTCAACATTTACTTTTGCCAAAGTGTGAAGTGGGAACAGACATGCCTTTGAAATACAAAAAACACTCAGCCTTTATGATTCAGCCCCAGAATTTTATGAGTTAACCAGTGGAAGTTTACTTTTCAAATACTTTAACTACTGTTGCTTGACATTCCCAGGGACTATGATTTTAACCAATGCTAAGGCATTTGTGGGTTTGAAGAACCAGCAAGGAGCATTCTCTGTTTTTTTTGTTTTGTTTTTTTCTCAAGCAATACAACAGGTGAAACAAAATTACCAAGCTTATTGTGTTTCAGTTCTATCCACAAGCCTTTACTGAAACAAAGGAATAGTACATAATTTGAGAATGCCATTATTCATGATCTAAAAAATTTAAGTTGTTATGTGAAAACAAAATAATTTGCGGACAACATTTGGGTATTTCAAGTTTGTCTTACTCCTGGAGGTCAAGAACAGAGAGATGAGTCACATTGACATGAGCAGCCTTTTCCTATGGTTCGTACTCTGTCCTACTGGAATAGAACTCAAACTCAGAAGACTGAAAGTTTACTTCTTTTCTCTTGGTATTTTCAAAGGAATGTTTCTATTATATCTTAAATGGTGTTTGTCTTTGTGCACTTTACATCTTGAGCAACCTCTTGTAGTATATTGTTTCTTAGGAGAACATATGATATGTCACAGATCAGCCTGACAGATTTTAAATTGTTTTGGTGGTTCTTAAGACTGTACTATCTTAACACACCATTAGAAGCCATAAAATTTTAAAAAAATGGTTTTGATTAGGATTCTGATTTCACACATGTTTTGGAAAGCTGTTGTTGCATTCATTTCTGTCAGGACCACCCAGCATATCATCTTTTAAGTCACATGTTGTCGGAGTGGGGGGACGGACCCGGAGTAACGAGGAGTCTCAATATGAGTATGGTCGTTCTCCCTTTATTAGAGCTTACACAGAGTATATATAGACAAGCAATAAGCATGCACTAGCAATAGCTGTGTGATTGGTTTACAGTCTGTTCACGCGCCTAAAGCGAATACACGATTGGTGCAAAGTTGCTGTTCACGTGGAGGGGCTTGTCAGCCCCCTCCTTTACTTGTTTACCACTACTTGTCTTCCCCTTCTGTAATGGTCTAGGAATGCTCAAGGACAGTTCACATAGCCGTGGGATCCTCCCTTCATCATGAAGGCAGGATTGCTCACTTCTAAGAAAGCATGCCCTCTCTCGCTTAACCATTCTCCCACGACATGTAAGCTTCTGTTATGCCTGCTGGATTTGCACTAGTTGCAGTAATATGCAGGCAACCCACATATCCTCTGTGGCTTACGGTACATTGCCAAATTAGTTGTGATTTTATGAAGATGAACTCTCCAGCTATGTCTATATTAGTAAATTAAACAGTGTTCAGAAGTGTCTCCAGGCACTAGAACACAGTCATCTATACTCGTACATGTTTAGAAGGACCCTGGTACAATTTTGGCATATACCAGCTAACATTCTCCCCAGCAGTTCCCAGACACAGACTTGGGGTTGGGATGTTTTAGAGGCCATTCCCAACAGGCAGTTTGCCTGCTGTCACCATGTTTTGCAAAGCCAGGCAGTTTACTAACATAGATGCAGACCATTCCATACCTGTTGGCCTTGGTGCCCAGGAATGTTCTTGGGCATATTTAATTTGTTACTATGGCTATAGATCCAGTCTTCAGACTCAGTGAGTATCTCAACCCTGACACATTTATGAACTTAAATGGACACTATCAACCTCAAACTTATATTCTTCAACTATCTATTTTTAGAATATTGTCTTTTTATTAGTTTGACTGTAATTTTTATGTTTTTTCTCATGCTTTTTTTTTAAACAGTTTGGTAAATGTTATATCTTAGATGCTATAGAACTCATAAAATTGCTAACATAAAGTAGGTATTTAAAAATAATTAAATACCAGTAACTCATTAGGAAAGGTTAACAATGATACCTAACAACTACACTGTTTCTCTTTACAGTCCTCTCAAGCCCAGTTCTTCTTAGGGTATTTTTTTTAAAAAGAGCTGCTTGAAGAAGATGTAGATTCATTTTTGCTTATTCTCCATTTTACTGCTCATTGCACTGTAACCTAATAGTCTGGAAAAGGCAGGAGTGTTTGTGCCATCAGCATAATTTTTACCATGGTATCATAAGATATATACATTCATTAAACCACCTTCAAAATCTCCTGTTCTACCTGCAATGGCAAATGTGTATATTTAACTACCAGTGCTTTTCCTCCCGGTTATATTAAAACTCATCTTGATTACTGTCTTGCCATAACAACACTTTCTATGAAATTCTAACTACTTGGATCTCAACAGGAAGTTTTAATTAGTGCCAAAAGTATTCCATTTTTGTCTTTCTCACAATACTGTCCTACAACCAGCAGATGAAAGGTTTAAATTTTAATGTGTACTCCAGCATACTGCTTTGATATTGTGTTGTAAATACTATATAGGCAGTCTGGGCTTATTATTGTGATTCACTTTATTACTGTACATACTTTTTAAAAAATAGCTGTTTAAAAGGTGAGATAGATTATGGCCAAGAATCATCTAGGTATTTGTCTGTGATACATCTCTCATTATCATTTTGTTTCTTTCAGCATTTTTCTTCTATTTTTCAGCAAGTCCATATTTTGTGATATCTATGTTTTCTCCCTTTGAATACCAGACCTACATATCGGATTGCTTTCTAAATTTGACATCAACTGTAAATTAAAGTCTGCTACTTTTTGCTCTTTCTCACTCTGTAGACATTATTCTATTAGTGTGGTAAACTCTTCAGAGCAGGAATCATCTTATTCTCTGCTCAGTACTTTGTACAGTGACTTCCCGACTCATGACCATTGCTTCTAGCCACTCTAATAGTAGAAAAAAAAAATCCACATTTTTTTACTGGTGTTTTTAATTTTATTTTCGTCTAGTCCAGTAAAAAGCAAATGAACTGGAATCTTCTGTCTTTCCTTATCATCATCAGCTTTGCTATGATTGTCTACACTACAGTCCAAAAGTGTGATTTCAGAGCTCTCATACACCTACTTACCCAGCACAAGTTAGTTATCCCTCACAACAGAATAGTTCAATCCCAAGCTTTATCCAGGGAGATATCCTAAATACGTACTTGCTGTTTAAATCTGTGGTGTCACAGGTACTTGCTGTCAGCAGCTGGGCTCCCTGGGTATGTCTGCATAAGCTGAGGTCACACATCTGGACAACGATTTGGCAGGTCCTTGTCATGCTGCTTAGCCCATGAATCACTTTGATCAAGAATTTCTTGCATATCGCATTGTATTACAGAAATCACACACAGGGGGTGCCTCACACTTCATTTACTCTTCTGCAAGGCTTCAGCAGTACGACATGCTTTGCAGGTGGGGGAGTGTGGGTGTAGACAATACCCTGTATTTCAATTGCAGAATATTTCCCCACTATTGGCACTGCCTGAGCCAAAAATGAGTCAACTTTTCTTTAAGATGCCAACAAAAGTCTTAAGCACTGTTATTTAAAGTCATAGTATTTTAAAGTCGAACCAAACCAATGTGTAATGCAAGCCACAGAGATCCATGATCCCTCATTTTGCAGAAGGTTTAGGGCAGTGTTTTACCATCGGCGATGAAAAGGAAAGGACGGATTTTGAGAGTACAAGGAGAAACAAAAAGATTTAGCAAGAGTCTAGAAGTGCCAGAGCACCGCCGGGGCCGGCAGCTACCTGAAGCCGGGGGCCAGTGTCAGGGGGAAGTTGCCAGTGGGGCAGAGCCAGGCCTGGCCACGAGGGCTGTCCCCCTGCCCCAAAGTAGCAGGGCACCGGGGGCAGCAGGGGCAGCCCCAGCCCTGGGCATCAGGCAGTGCCGCAGGACCAGGCCAGGCTGCGACATGGCAGGGGCCAGGCACTGGGGCCACATCTGGAAGGCCACTCGTGGGAAGGGGCCACTCTTGGCTGCACTAGCTGGGGGCTGGCCCTGAGCCCCGGCTGCCAGCCCCCCCTGAGGAGGCTGCTCTCAAGTGAATGGCACAGGATGACAAGCTTATGAATGTAAGTTCATTATGAGCATAGTGGCTCCTTTTCTTGTTCCAGTTGTTAAAATCCTCCAGAAAATAGTAACCTGGATGTTTCTATAGTTTACATTATATAGATAATTTTCCATGAACCATTTTGTACTGGTGATGCCAAAGTCATCTTCTTACAACTTCACAGATGTGGATGCAGTGACCTATTTGCTTGTATCCTTTCTGACACAAACTGGATAGAGTAGAGATCATTTTATTGGGGATTACTGGAGTGTAGATATAGCAAGTAGTATTTTCTATTGCAAATCTCTTTAAGATATAGGTACTGGTGTGAACATTTTAAGCATTTCTACTCAGGAATCATTTTCTAGGGTACCTGCCATTTTTCTTGTCTTTTCTTTGTGTGAGAGTCTAGCTCTTTTAAAATTATTTAGATGCATACAAAGTATCGCAATTTGATTCTTGTTTGTTTTGCCTATATTTCTGTAAATTAATTTCAAACTTAGTCATAGATTTCTAGATATTAAGTTCATCAGACTATGCTTGCTGGCAGAAAGCGGACAATTTCCACAAAATATCACATCCTTACAAGTCAGCTCCTGTTCAGCTTCACGGATGAGAAAATGAGCTGTTAGATGAAATTCTGTGATTATTATTAGTAAAGCAAGATATTTGTTGATTATTCTAATACTCAAATTTAGGAAAATGTAGATAGATGATTTGCTGATTTTACTCATGGATCTAAGTGTAAAAGTTTGTTATCCTTGCTGTTTCGTAGGCACTCTCCAAGGTCAGTGGAGGGAAATAGCTCCAATTTATCCCATGCTAAAATGATTACACTTTAACCCCAAAAGCCTAGCTTTTATATGACTAAAATTAGGGGAGATCAATCCCACCCTTTTCAAAACCAACATTTTGAAAGTCAGTGATGATACTCAGCTTCTTTAGTAAGCCCAGATCCTGTGCAATTTCCATCTCCAAAAGTCATAGACCTCTTTTATGTTGGCTAATTATCCCAGTGAACTGTTGAAGACAGGAAGCTGTTATGGACAGACAGCTCTCACCCGTCTCTGCAATACACCGTGTCTGCAACAAAGACATTCCTTAGGTATATCTGAAAGTTAGCGTGGAATAACTTCTGCCTGTTGGGTTATTTTGTGATGCTGGTTTTGACCACCACTGTTCAAAGCCTACCATGGAATAAAAATTGCTCTAAGAAACTATCCGTATTGCATGTTACTGAGCTCCGTCCCAATGAAAAATTACCTCGTTAGGTAGTGGTCTCTACTGCAGTGGTTGGGGATGAAAGCAATGTTTACATCACAGCTGTCACTGAGCGTTGAGTAATATGGCAGAAAACTTACGAACTTTGTGAATCACCAAAATTGAGTAATGTGGAGATCCTCGGGGCCTATTTGGAAGGGAGGGCATGAAGTATTTCAGAATGTTTCTGATTATTCCTGTAATCATACTGAAGTGACACAGGAGCTTCTTGTAATCAACAGTTTCTACTACATCAGACACATCATATATGATGAGCATAGAAATTTTCTTCCTCACTAATAGAAGCAGCCAACCACCAACAGAACCTAAATCTGTATCCTTTTTGAGGTTGGGTTTTCTGGGTGTTTTGATTTGGGGTTTAATCTGGAGGGTAGGAAGTTTCTTACAAAAAGATTTGAGAACATTTGATCTTATTTCTGAAGCAAAATATTGTCTTTCAGTAAAAGGTCGTGTCTACTATAATTGTGGGGAGATTTTGGAGTCTGAAAATTGATATAGAGTCAAAAAATTTGATAGTCTTTGATATTTCTGCAACTTTCATGGTAGCAGTACGTAAGAGGTTTGTGGAAATCCTCTGATAAACATTTCTTGCTATCAGGTAGTATTCACAACACCAAAGTTTGAATTTTCTTCCTTTCTATACTAAGCTGCCTTAAGTACACTGACACACTAGCAGAATTAAGAATTTAAGGAAAGCAGTTAGCTTCTGTCTCTTCTGTCTGTTATGAAGCAGCATATAGGTACTGGAAATCCATCAAGGCCACATTTCTCAGGTGGTGGACTTAAATAGGGTAAGTTCCCAGTAGGAACTAATAAGGTTAGATATAAAGGGAAAACTTTGAGAGGGGTAATGATACAGAGGCTGAGTTCAGTTTCTAATTGAACATTGTTAGGGACTGTTCCTGGGTTCTGAAATGAAGTAACATGACCTGACTTGTATCTGTTCAGCAAAAGTCTCTTCTTTTCCACCCCCAAAATAGGTGATTGTCCAGACTACCTAGTGAAAATGGTTCCTGGAGCAGGCTGCCCTATGAGCTCTGCCTCAGAGAGTGCTAATTAGCCATCCCAGGGAGAAGGCTATCAGGTAATTAATGTGGATGATCACCAGTGCGGTGCTAGAGCTCACTCCCTGGCTCTGCTTCACTGAGCAGTTTAGCCATAAACAAAAGTACACTCCCTGTAGCGAGCCACTTTTCTCTGCAGGCTTCAGGCTCACTAATGGGCATTGCTGATTGATCCAAAGGGGAGCTGTGCTTTATTCTCCTTCAGTGGGTGGTTCATCCTGCTCCTCTTGTTTTGCTTTAGAGCGCAAAGCAATGGGAACCTCTCTGTTGGAGTGGGGACAGCATTTGGTGTCTGGGCTGGCAGGCAAAAAAACAGTTTACGCCTCATTCTCTTTCATGTAGTTTTAGGGCATTTTTGTTATAAGATAAAGATAACTTCTAAGCATGCTAGCCAAGTAATCTGTTTTTGTTTGTATAAAATAAAATGTCCTGACACACGGTCACAAATCACATTCTACAGAAAAAAATATTAAAATATTTTAATTTATATTCAACAACCTGTGAATTCCAGATCTGTGATTTTTTTCTCTTGGGTGCCATGGGTGAATTAGATTTGCAGCAGTCTGCATTTGTTTTTATGAGAACTATATTTCTTTCCTTCCTTGCCACACAGAAAGGACGATTTTCCCAGAAGAACTTAAAGAGAAACATCAGGAAACTGTAAAATTGTAGTCCGAGGCTTTAGTTTTTGTATATACACTGCCCCAGCTCTCTCCATTGTGCTGTAGTAGTAGTTCTGTAAAGATATGACTCTTAATCAATCTGGATGCTTTACAGCAACAGGTTCTTCCTGAGCCAGAAGGATGCAAATGCTTACTCCTTGAAGCTTATTGCAATCATTCTAAATTACTTATTTGGCTTCTGTCACCTGTATGATCAGTATTCCTAGGTGGGCTCGTTTCCTTTTGACTGAAAGACCTATTTACATGTCAGTGACTGTTCTGAATATATAGGCTGGTTTTGTTATTATCATCAATCAACCAGAAGATTCATTCGCTCTAGCATCTCAGAGGAACATTATGAAACACTTGAAACTTCTCATTTCAACTATTTCGAGCATTCAACAGATATCATTCAGAAGTTGGCCAAAGCAACAAGGAGTGATGAGACCAAATACTAAGTCCTATCTCTCTAAGTTTGGAAAACAAATGAATCTCTGTGATAGAGTGGTACATCTGCATCTTCCTAAATGACTTGGAATAGATTGTGAAGTTTCTTGCATTTGCAGAGTCTACCATGCTGTTGAAAGAATCAAAGAACAATCTACTGGTATAATAAGGGGAGGGCAGGCATTACAGAAAGCATTCAAAAAGGTGATCAAGAATAATAACATACCTTTTCTGGAAGGGAAAGCACCACTCTGGACCTGCATGAGAGCTTACTATAAGAAGTGAAACAGATGGCCATTGAAAAAAGGAAGCCACCAGACAAGGTATTTTGCTTTATGGCTCTTATGGGTTTGTGTTTTTGTGGGGACAGACATCATATTTTCTAACTTCAGCAGACAAAATTGAGGACATGAAATATTTGTCCATTAATGGCTTGATCAACTGCCCATCTAAGTCAACCAACGTCCTTTGTAGTCCATTTCTTAGTTTTACATTTCACTTTAAGAAGCTGCTGTGTTTTTTAATATGCTCCTCTGACACAAGAAATATGCTGGCCCCCAGAGTGAAAACTGAATCTCATTGTTACTGTCACCAAAAGATAAATGCCTTGCAAAATGTGAGTATTCCAGAGAAGAAACAGAAAGCATCAAATCCAGTTCAAAAAACCTTATTTTAGAACACTAGCCTATTTAGTTATAAGTAGCCTATCTAGTAATTACTATTAATGAATTAACCAAGGTGCTCAGATGATGGCACTGGAATAGCTGCCTATCCAGTTATATCAATCTGTAATTACTTGGTTGGCTGCTTCACATTATCAAGATTTTTTTCTCTGTGCTGATTTAGTATTTTGACTTTTGTTTACTGAATTTACAAACATTAAAAAGTAAAATTTAAAAGACAAAGAGTTCTTCCAAATCTTCTGTAATTGATATAAACCAGCGCAGAAAGGACCTCCTGAGTTAGGACTGGGTATTTAGGTTTGCAGTATCTACTGCTGTACTCTGATTTAGCACATGATCCTCTAACAGTGAGCATTCCCATACAGGTGATTTATCAATATTAAGGTTTAGATCCTCAGAGGATCTGAATCAGTGTTGCTCCACTGCCAATTTATCCTTCACATATTGCATATTTAAAGCTTGATGAGAAATGCAGTGCACTGAATATCGCTGCTAACCCCCTCGTACCTTTCATTTCTTTTCAAGATGTTGCAGTCAGAAATGAGAAGACATTACATGTGATCACACAACAACAGAAAGATGCCAGAGGACAGGTCAGCTGCATAGTGACTGAATTTCTGGAAGAACAGAAGACTGAGAGATGATGCCATCCTCCTTTTATGCAGGGAGTCAAGAAGATAGCCTGGATTGCCAAAGCCCAGGAGGATAAGGGAGGAGAAGAGAGTAAGCACAAATAAGATGTAAACCCCTTTGACTGTCTATTGAAGTTGCATACTCAGCATCTCAAAACAGTATTGAGAAACAAAGAGGACCAATAAGAACAAACAGAAATATTGCAGGAGAAAAAAGCAAGACAGAAAGAGAAAATCTTCTCTTATGATCAGCTGTTGCATGAATGAAGACATTAACAAAATACTTAGCCAAGTTTTCACTTTTCTTGTATTGTCAGTGTCCCTAGTCAAGTGTGTTGTACATCAAATCTGATTCATCAGAGAAGCAGTTGCTTCTGTCTCCTGTAAAAGTGGTAGAATAAAAAGCAGAAGTGAAAGAATATTTTCTTTAAAACTAAAGTGCCTATTTTCTGAAAGACATGCAAAAATGACATACATAATCCTTCCCTCTGAAAGGTCAGATACCCCAAGAGTAGCCCAGTTCTGCTTTTTGAGATTAAAAGCTCGGAGAATGTTCTGGGAGGAATGTGTACCTTCGGAAGGCAGAGTCCTCCAAGCTCCTGCAACACTTCCTACTGGCTGCTCTCATTAAAAACAAAAATACAAACAACAAACCTCTTCTATCTTCCCTGCTATCGTACAGACATAAGTGTCTCTATTTTAAAACATTAATGTTTTCTTAATATATCTAGCCTTTTGCCCTTTATAGAATTGTATCTATGTTTGTCTCCTGACTGTGCTTTCCTGCCACAGTGCCAGGCTGAAACGGCAAACGCCTTGCTGTTTGACATGTACCTGGTGTACTGCAGTTGGCCTTTCTTCAGTAAGTCTTTCAGGATATCCTCAACTTTCTGTTCTTGGTAACCTCATTCACCTGTGACTGTAGGAAAAAATAAGCACAGACTCACTCTTTTTCTCTGAGTTATAGTGTCGGGACTGTAACAAAACATGAAGAGGGAAAGACAGTTTTGCTGTTAGTAAGCTAAGCTTAGTTCTTCTCTGAAACCATTTCTTTATTTCCACAGACTGCTTGCCCTTCTCATTATCCTTCTGTCTTCTCTTGAAGAAGTATCAGTAAATGAGGAAAAGTAACCTATTGGCAAATTTTCATGTTATTGTGTATGTCAAATGGTGAATTGTTAGACTGAGTTACAGGGCAGCCCTGAATTACAGAAGTCATCAGTTTTCAAATTTTGCAACACCTACCATCCATCTGAATAACAAAATTTAATCCATTGACAAGTGTCTTGTTTGACGTGCATTGCACTGCCCTCTCTATCTCTTTACATTTTACTACAAAAATGTTCTGCCTGTATAAGATATCTGATATCATGTCTCTTCTTTTTCCTGCATTAATGTGTCTCTCAGGGCATCCTCAGAGTCATCTACTTGAATTATGAATGTGAATTTAAAAATTGCAGGCACAAAAGTAAGGATTACTCAAATTGATTTTAATGCCTTCTAATCCAGCTTTTCCACTTTACAACTGTATATAATTGTATTCCATAGGCTGGAGAGAGAGCTGTCTTCTCATAGATTCTTGGACAGAGAAAGAAAATACTCAAAAGCCCTAACTTGGGCCATCATGCCCAAAGTTCAGACTGAGATCCTGACTCTGGGAACAACTTTGTCTCTTCCTCTGGAGGACATCTTACATAGATTTCTTTTGTGAGGAATTCACAACTCCATCTCAAAGTGCTAGCACGTTAGCTATTTGTTATTGATGTGATTAGCTACCAAAATATTAGCACATCTCCAATTTAAAGGTTGCTCTTCTCACTCAGGTTTCTTTCTGCGTCTAGTAGCTGCTAGCAGCAAGAGGCCATCAGTTTTAGTGGAGGTTAAGTGATCCATGTCCAGACCGCTTCACTGATTGTAAGTCCAGAGCCATAACAATGAGTTGATGGAGCACATCTGCTTAGACTTAGGTTAAGATTTAAAGCTTCATGCTGCATTAACAGTTTAGAGCTTACAAGTAATTTTTCTGCACATTGTCAAATTAAAAGAATTCAGGTTTTCTTTTGCCTCTTCACAATTTGTTTGCATAGCAGCCTGTGACCCTACTGCTTAACCAGATAATAATGCATATTGATTATTTGCAAATAATTACTTTGTCATTTTCTTTTTTTACAAGTAATTGACAAAAAGCTGAAGTAAAACCATTCTTACAATAAACTCTTTGGCACACAGTTAATTGTCTTCACTTTGTACTATAAGTCATGCAGCATGCTTCCAGCTGTTGTAACAATGCTGAGCTCTTTCAAAAATTTAATAATAAAAATGGAAAACTATGTAAAAATGACTGCTTGTCTTCTGTCTTATCTAAACATATTTGTAAATAATATAATTTTGAGGGAGGGTGTGCACATTGGCTAATATGAATGATACTATTCCTGCTTTAAAGTATTCTTACTCCTGCTTCCCAAGCTTGGTATCTGATATTGCTAATGACTAGAGGTTTTCAAATAATTCATAGTGAATAATGGATTTAATTAGTTTTAACTACATTTCTGCATGTGAATTTGTGATGAACATCTTATAATTTTCTCAAATGTATTCGTGAGATAATTTCTCTGAGTAAGTTTTAGTGTATATATTGTTCACAATTGCAAATATTTGAAATTCAACATCTAAGCTGTTTTAAAGAGCTTTGATTGGATCTATGAGTCATTTTTCTGTTCCAGGAATAGTTGAAAGAAACTTAGAAGTTTTTATAATCACTATTCACGTGTACAAATTCAGAGCTTGCTGTGTGGGTACTCTCTACTATTAATTTTAAAGGGTCTGTTTATGTGAACTAATCTGCTATGTGATTCCTTTGTCTGAATAGGCACAAAAAATTATACTCAGAATGAATCTAAACAGAGCCAAAGTAGAGTCAGCATTTTTCCAAGTAAATATTTCCAGAAATGCTTTTCAGTGAGATGTATCTCTCATCAGCTGGCCATTTCAAAAGTGCTTTGGTGCACTTACCAGAAATTTCTCTGAATTTCTGGGGAAGGCAGGGCTTTATTTGGAATGACTGTATGAATGAAGTATTTAGATCTTGAAAATTGGTAGAGTGGGGATTTGGAAAAGATTATTTGCAATTTTTAGGTAGTTTGTACTGTGAGTAAAGAAAAGCATTAAGTCTCCCGTAGTGTCTGAGTTTATATAATCAACACTGTATACCAGCCCAGAATGTCTGGATGCAACTAAATTTTCTTTTTTGCATTAGCAGTTTGATTATTCTGATACCATGAAAAGAACTAATGAAAGGAACTAGCCCTTAGACTGAGACTTGACTCTAGGATAGAGTTAAGATGCATTTGTTGTCTGTGTGTTTGTTGTCCTGTAAGTTCTATAACTCGTTCAAAAACATATTTTTGACATATGAGTAATTATATATAGTGATTAAAAATTAAAGCTCTGAGCCACTAATACCCCAAGGCAGCTGTTCTGTTTTGCCGATACATCATGCTGAATTAAACTGGTCACTTTTGGCCTGCTTATCTAATTCACATACTGCTAATGGAATAAAATACTTCATTATATTTTCGTTGACCTGCCCTTTACCTCTAGTAATTTGTGAAAGAGAGAGAAACAAAAAAAAGCTATTGACTACATACTCCACAGTTGTGTAGTAGCTGGTATCATTAAAAAAAAAAGTTATGCATGAGAATATATTCATTAGTATAGCCTATTATCCCTGATTCATTAGAATCACATCCAGAATTGCATTTAAGATCATGTGCTTTAATCATAAGTAATTACATTTATAAAAAAGACTTCAGTGAGACTATTCACATGCTAAAAATCAGAATATGCTTAAATTCTTTGCAGGCTTGTAGATTAGAAGCATATAAGCATTGCATATACTCTGTAATTTCCGCTGTGACTCTTCCTGCTTTGTCCTAACTGAAGACAAAAGTGTATCTTGGTCTAACCAGAGGAAAATGATCTATATTTTACAGCAAGCTTTAAGTGTTCAACAGAGCTTATTCAATCCAATCCAGTATTCCGTAAATGTTCTACATAAGAAACATTTATTCATGCATCTTAATTGCCAATAATATTAAAGTCTCTTTTCAAGTAGAAGAAAGGGCTACTGTTATCAGCAGGACAGTTAGTAAATAAAGCAGTATCTGAAATAGTATCAGTCAGGTTTATTCAAGCTGGTATATTTTAACCTCCATTTTCATTCTCTTCCATACTCTCAGGTAGAAATTAACAATGTTTTTCCAAAACGTATGACCAAATACTGCTTTCAGTTATATTTTCTCATTCCAGAGTAATTATTAACTTTCTGAAGAGTTATTCTGGAATTACATGAATGTAACTGAGGGCAGAATATGCCCAGAGTTTCCATCAAAGACTATCCCTGTTCTGTGTGTATATTTTAATTGCCTGTTTTTTATTTCTAGTACTTACCAGATGCTCTTTCTGGCAACCTTACACAAAACTATTAAGTTGTTCCCAGTAAGTAAATTATTGTCTTGAACACACAATAGGCACAATTAAATGCATGTTATTTTTCCAGAGCTGTTCCAACACACAGAACAGGTAATGCTCTGAGAATGAACACGATCTTTAGAACAAGGTGAATTTTTATATTTTGCCCATTGTGGAGATGTGCTTAAAAAATTAGCAACACTATTTAGCAACCAAAAAGAGCAGTGATAGCTTTCTCCTTCTCTTACTATGTAAATTCATTTAATGAAAATAAACACAAGGATATCCCTTATGTTTTATGATGGCTTGTTCTTCTGCCTTTTTTTCACGCAGAGGGACAACCATACCTTACATAGGATCCCAGCAGGAAAAACCCTAGAAATCCCTGGAAGCCCTGCCATCTCTTGGAACATAGCAGAATGGGAGCTCTCAGATATATAGGAGTTAATGGTCCATCAGCTCTTCTACACTTTCTATAAAGAACAGAAGATAACACACAGCCCTCCATTTGAATTTTGGGTAAGCCCCTTTAACATAATTCTTATACAAGGATGTTGCTGGCTTACCTGAGGCCCTATGAGATCACCCACTCATGATCATCATTATTTTATTCTATCAAGTGAAAATGAAGTAGTGAGATGTAGACCAACTAAATGGCACCAAATGAACACAGGTTATGTAATTGGTTTTCAGGTGTGAGCTTCAGATCCTCAGACAATAGCCAAAGATCATTGTTATTTTATCAGTATACAAAATTGGCAGCATAAAAGAAATATAAAGGTTATTTCTTCAGGAAATGAATTAACAGAGAGAATATCCCACTGACAATCCTCTGACCAATACAACAGCTGTATCAAATATTCCTGGCCTTCCACAAAAATGCCCTATGTCTGTTTCTTTTCTTCTTTTTAAAAACAAGGAAACATAGAACAGACTTAAGATGCAGCATTGAATGGCATGAAAGTATTTCTTGTGCAGTCCCTTTCACTGTACTACTGTAAATAGATTATCACAGAAATCAAGATAACCACTCTCTTTGTCAGTGTGGATACAGACAAAGTCATGTTTGTTGTGAAGGAGCACACAGATTAAAAATAATCTTCTGGCAAAGAGCACAGGGAAATAAGAGTAGAAAGGTCACATTAGACAGCATCTGGGTAAATTGTGACAAGGAAGAAATGGAGATGAATGACTACTCTTAGATTAAAGATTCTGAGAAGTGTCTTACAGTAGTGTAATCATCATTGCAAAGGTGATTAAAATAGCACGCTTAGTCATGTATCCACTAATGTGGCAATATCACATTATTATACAGCACTTATTCACATGTGTAGCGTATGAAGGCAGCTCTGCAGAAATTTAAAATGGTACATTCCCTTTCACTTGTGAGTCAAGTGAAGATTATGAAACACCCATTTAATTGCCTCTGTAATATCACAGCTGCAGTATGTGTATTTCTGCATCCAAATACTAGAATCTACTTTTCTAGCTATTTTAGCTCATTTTACCTTCATTCTCTTCACCTCCCTGTTAAACCAGCTGCCCAAGGCCCATTGTGAAAAGTCAGTCTCTGCGTTCAGGGAAGAAGGTGCCTCCTGCACGCAGCTGGTCTGCAGTAAATGAGAATCCTCCAACATTTCTTCTCAAGGGGAGATAAGCTTCCATATCCTGACTGAAGAAAACACTCCTCATATTCTTAAAGAGATCAAGAGAAACTAATCTCCTGGTGAAATCTTCCTAAAATATTTTCATCAAGCCTTACTTAATAGTTATGCTGTCTAATCTATCCAGCCATCTTTTATAATTTAGAGAACTAATTCCTCTGATTCTTAATCGGAAAATTCCTGCATGCTTAAAACTTTAGGTTTCTGCGCTGTTGCTTTGGCTGTGGTTTATCTTTTTTTCACATAATTTTTAGAAGGAGGTTCTTCATTCATGATACTTCCTGAATTGAGCATATTCTAGCCTGCTTGTTCTTTTCATAAATGCAAGATTGACCCTGAATACGTTGCAGCCTCTGAAAAATCTAAAAAAATAGTTAAGTATTAAAAGAGATTTTCTCCAAATGTCTCTGAGGTGAATAAACTATCACTCATGCATCTTTTTTATCCCCTTGATATTCATATTCTATTGTGTACATGGAGACTGATTAAGAAAGACAAGAAATTCATTTAACTGAAAATATTTTTATCATGAGGAACTTACCTTGAATCTGAGAATGTCTGAGAATTTAAAACATACTGAGACTGTCTTATCTTTAATACTTTTAATTTGTAGAATGAGAATGATCTCAAAACTGGAAGAAAACAACTGACACATTTAGCAAAAATGTCTATAAAAGATAAAACAATTATATAGAAAAAAAATATGCAGAAAAATATGCATTTTCCTAAGTTCAATACTTCTGTTTCTTGATTAATCAAAGAAGTAGTTAAATCTGTAACATAATCTTGGAGGGAACTGCAGTCCTCTCTGAGGTAGATGGCTTTGTGAAGCCCTGCTTTCTAGGGTATTTACAAGAGACAGTGGCAGCCACTTTAGCAAGAAGCAGTATTGCTGTGTTAGTGCACTCTGCTTGCTTTAATTTATCCTGCCAAGAAGCTATATATGTTAGAGAGGACACACCCCCATTCTGTGACTATGGTGCTGCTAGTCACCAAACTACTCTGTGCTGAATTGTGCTGCATATATATAATTAAAAAGGTTTCTTCTCAGATGAAAATTTAAGGATAAGCAGTTATTAAAGTTTTCTTTCATGTGCAGCTGAGTGATATTACCCATTCCTCATTCTACAGTTTTCTTTTCAGTCTCAGATAGGGGAAAATCTGGTGTAGAGCCTGTGAAAATGTTTCCTTAGGTGTCATCATTCTAAAATCCCCTGTGATACCCAGAAGATTTATCAAGACCATCTGGAGTAATGTCACTAATAAGGGACAGCTGCCTGCAGAACACAAGTGAAAGACTTAGTCCTAAATTTATAATTTTTGTAATTCTAAGTCTCAAGCAGTCCTTTCATTACTCCAGTTTGAATAATAGATATTGATTGATTATACATTCAGATAAGTTATGGGACAGACTCAGATTGTCATGTCCTTTCCACTAAAGAAATAAAACCGTAACTGAGGTTTGCTAGCCCAGAGATATCAGCTCAATGTAGGGAGTTAGGCCAAAATGCTTTCCTCAACTGATAATATCAGGGATAAATAGGCAAGATCTTTTTCTCTCTTCTTCCTCCTCCTCATCTGTGAAATGTATTTAATTCAAACAAGAGATTGGCCTTTTCTCAGGGGATCCAGAATTTCATATCCCTAGAAGCTAATATTCTTCTCTGTTCTGCAGCAGTATCATGAATGTTATTCAAGAGTCAAGATACTGTCTGTTCTGCCAGAGAAGAGAAGGCTTTTGCCAGATCTTAATCATGAACCATATAACCTAACACTCTATGTTTAGAAACTTCTCTTCCAGATGGAGCACATTTTCTTTTCTCATTTTAGGATTTCTTCTACTCAGTAAAATGGAACATAATATTCCTTTCTGTTTTTTCCCTCCATTTCTCTTCAAATAAGACTAGTTGCTGCACAGATTTATAACCTTGACAATAAAAAGCTCAATACCTTACTGAAATTCTTCAGACCAAGTCTTCTTCCTTCGAGTGGATTTTCCAGCTAAATTCCAGACCTTTATATTATGGGTTTTTCGGTTGCTGGAACTGTTTCAGTCACTGTGAATATAACAACATCAGTCAACACAATGAAAGCCATGATCAGGTCTACAGCCTTTGAATGGATGATACAAGAAATAACACTAGATCATTATGAGACCTCCTCAAGTGTATTTTACTAGATATGTTCATTAGAAAGTATTTAGCATATAGACCAGAGTCTAGTCTTTCCCCACCCCATAGAGGTCCTTATTTCCTTACATACACTCACAAATATGTATAGTCCTAGAATTTAATAGAAGGAAGGAAACAACTTGCTACCTCTGACCTCAAGGGCCTGGAAACATGACATATTTGTTCAATTTGGAAATTGGTTTTTTTGGACTGAGTGCAATGATTAAATGGCCTTATAATAGATGGCATGTTGTTACTTATTAAATATTAATGGATATTTTGGCCAGGATAACATTGGTGTTTTCCCTCCTAATTTGGGAAAATTTGAAGATAATTCCACTCTCATTGTCTTAATCTCTCTCATTTCTGTTACTTGGCTGTCTTTACTTATATGGATTATATTCCACATCCCTGGAAGTAACCTTTGAGGGTGGATGGAGAATATTCTTCAGGTATTTTATAAGTAGAATATGTGAAACTACCTATCCAGGCAGGATATGCGCTGTATAGCATAGATGTTTCAGAATTAGTCGATATGGTTACTGTAAAAATTCAAAATCCTCAGAGTAAAAGTCTCCAATTAGCAGTAGTTAGCAATAGGTAGTCTGCCTCAGGGTAAAAATTGGTATATTTAGATACTATCGTGTCATTTTTCCCAGAAGGCTCCAAAAATATATTTGAAATTATTTTATAAGTACTCTGAATGTTCTGTCATTTACTTTTATTTAAGCTGAGAGTAATTTTGATTGATTCACTTTACAAGATTACTTTTTAGGCTTCTTTGCACCGGTAGAAAACAGTGAAGTTTTGAAAATGGGAAGACGTTTGAAAGGCATTGTTCCTTAGAGATTGGACAGGGAAGACCAAAAAAAATCATAAATCATTCCTTCCAGAATTGTAGGGATGTAGGAGAAAAGAAACAAAGTTCCATGAAACTCCAAGCTTAGTAAAAATGCTCATTAGTGAAGAAGGGAACAGCGTGTTTTGCTCTGTTTTCATGAGAAAAACCATCGCATTCTTTCAGGGGGTGTAGAGCTCTACCAGGTAAACATAACCAAGAAGCTGCAAACTGAGCATAAATACTATCAGGTGTGCAGCGTGGTCCATGTTTTTTCTCCTGGGGATAAGCCCCCTCAGACTTTTAAAGGTGCACTTGATCGCGTGGTAACAGTGCTGTGCCGCTGATGAGAGCCTTTCCTCGTTACTGTCTCTTTGCCAAAGGGAAAGTGCTGTTGTACAGGAGCACAACCCAGATAGCTTTACCCTAGCTGCCACTCTAGAAGCTGAAGGAAGAACAGTGGTGCGCTGAACACCAGAGAAATAGGAGTAAAAAGGGAAAATAGACATCAACATAAGCAGAAAAAGATTTCAAGTGAGAGAGGAGGAAAAGTGGCAGTAGTAACTGACATAATGTCAGACAAACCATCCTTAGTAAAACCTTCGTGTATAGCATTGCTTAGGCATTGACATTGCTCTACTTATAAAAGTAAAAAAGTGTTGCTCAATGTTACACTGTTATTCCCACTTCCATTCACTTTATAATGCTAAGGACTTGCAGCAAGATATTCTCATATGATATGTAAATTGTGGAAACTGGCTCATGGAGCACAGCACAACAGATAAGCTTCAGCATACACAGGTTAGTAATGAACTATATAACTTGATGATGTCTTGACAAAGACAGTAACAAAAATGAATTGTGGTACTGTTAAGGTATCACAGTTGTATTAGATCTTTGGACAGAGAGTCACCAAGACTTCAGGGACTGTAGGAGGGATTTTTCTCTCTCTCACTCTCCTGCTTTCCAGCCAGTCTAATCTCAGTGGACTAGGATCACGGAGGAACTTCACCATATGGTAAAGGCTGCAGTTAGCGACGTCAGGATGCTGTGATGCCGCTCTCCTTGTAGACTGCCCTTCTGGGAGATGGGTCCCTAACTGTCTTTTTCCCACTGTCCTCCTGGGCTTTAGGACCACAGCTCACCCCAACACAGAGCTACATTCTGCTTCAGCATTTGAGAGGGAGAGGGAGGAGTGCTGCAGGCTGCGGGGAATGGTATCCTCCAGCCATGTCATATCCCCATTGTGGGGTAAGTACGGAGGTAGCATCTCCCCAGCTTTCAGAAGGAATTGTGTATAAGACCAGGGTGTGCTGTACAGAACCAGGCACAAGATTCATGTTGCAGTTACTGTTTTATATATATATATAAATATAAATAAATAAATATATATATATATATATATGATACATATATGATATGCTGAGTAGTGAGGAAGAGTGAACTACTTTCAGGTCATATATATGCGTTCACATTTACTTGCAGCCAGATGGGTTGAAGAATTGGGAACATCATACGCAGCCTGTTTTCTTTTTGGGTTTGAAATCCTTCAAAGCTGACAAAACTTCTTAATACTGAGTTGTTAATACCGCCATCTGATGACTCTAGAATGGATGTGTGAAATGTATTTCATGGCTGCCGTTCTAGTTTCTGCTTTGTCACAAACTGTCAGTGTTGCTGGTTAAGGTCTATGTATACTCAGAGGCAAAATTATTCTCATGTCTGTAGAGTTGATGCTTCCAAAAATGGTTTGAAGAGTGATGGCAGGTCTGTGGAGAAGTTTGCAATGGGAACAGATACGCTTATCCTGTAATGGAGTATGAGCTTAGAAGAATGAACAAAATGACCAAAAAGAACTGCATAGACAGTGGGAAGCACTTAAAAGAGAGAAAAGAAAAGCTGAATTAAGTGTGAACATGAACAGAAAAAGAAAATATAGCAATAAATTGAATAAAAATTAGCAAGGAAAAATTAGAAAGAACAATTCACAGAAAACTGAATAGTGTGTAGGATCAAAAGGGGATCTCAAAAAGAGATGGAAATTTCTTTTTGGTAAGCCAAGAGACACCAAAGTGCATTAAGTAGAAAGATATTGATGCATAACTGTGGAAAAATTAAATAAGATACCAAAGTTATGACCAGGCAGCACAGATCATCTGCTGTGTGTACGTATACAATAGCAGAATTGCTATTTACCCCTCTGAGAGATTTTTTTTTAATTAACTATTTTTTCCTTTAAACTAGTTATTGACAGATACTGCATAACTAGGTAGATGGATCATCTTTTTGCAATCTTGTAGTATCTGGCAAAGTACATTTCAAATATATTTTAACTATTATAAATATTTATTTTCCCTTTCCACTTATTTTTCAATAACCAATAACCCAAAACGTAACTTCTGTTACCCTGAAAAGCCTGTTTGCATATTTTTTAAGCTAGTGGTAACAGATCCTAGTATGGGACACTACTTTATTCATCATTAAGGATAGATCAAGGATCCTATCATAAAGAAAAATTTCAAATGTACATAAACTCAGTGACACTTAAAAGCAGCAACAGTTTGTTTAGGAGGGATCCAGCAAGATAACTTTAAAAAATTTATATGTTTTATTTTACCAAGTTTCAACTTTTTTAGACATTTCTCCTCCTCTCATTAGAAATTATGATGTTAGGAACTTTGTGTCTCTTGAAAAGTGCCTTTAAGAACAAGCTCATAATATTCTATCAGCACATCAAGGGGTTTTCCTACGGTGAATATTGCAATATCTACTGAAATAAATTCTTGAATTTACAGTCAGACTCCACTGATTCCTTCCTTCTTTTCCCCCTAGCTAGCAATATTTTAAGATTATTTCAAAACAGATTTCAAAATGATGTTAAACAGCAGGTGGGAACATTGCTGATTAACAGTGCAATTCACATGGATAGGTTGCTCCAAATGGATTAGCAATTCTTATGACAAATGACTTGGGAAAGCATGAAAGATCACCAGAACCTTCATGCATCAAGAGGAGAACAGAGATGAGACCAGCCGGTTACTTCTACAGGATATTTTCCTGAACTGGCTTCAGTTGGTGAGACAAGGCTATTTTAGGGGCACTTCAGAATGTATAAGGTTATGTGCCTGGAAATCTCAATGAAGCTGTAGCCCAAATTGTAATAGCAGTGCATTTTGTGTCTTCCTAGGTGTGAAAAGTGTATAACTGTTGCCACCGGGAAGCCTGTTTTCTCCCAGTTGCATCAGCCTCTGGTCAGACATTTTAATGTTGGTAAATCAGCCACTGAAAGTGTTTTATTAAGGGCATGTACTCTGTTACATCAAAATACATCTGCCCTGCCATAAAACTTGGAGCGAAAAACATGAATTACAATTTTTAGTGCCTAAATTATATATCCTACATAGCTAATATTTGCCCTCTCCCTACTGGGCGAAAGACACTGCAAGTTCTGGTTGATTAGATACAACTGATCCATTAACATTAATAAAGATCTGAAAAGGTCCATTGTACCATGACATTTTGAAATTCACCCTGCTCCACACAGGGGTGAAAAATGAAACTCTTGCCTGATATAGATAGCAATGGTGCTATAATTCAGACCTTATTCTAAAAGATCCACCTTGTCTTGCTCTCCTGGTTTGCAAAAATTTTTGCTAGGTATAAGCAGAGGTGAAAAGAAGTATTTGTATCCAAATTACAGAGTGATAGTAATTTCATATAGTAGATGCTTGTAATGTTTACGTATCAGACATATGTCTACGCAGAGGTTATGTATGGGGACCAGATATGGAGAGACTTCCAAAATGCTCACAGTAGGCTGAGAAGGTGTTCTTTCATGTCTTCTTGGACATAGGGGTCAGGATCAAGTAAGTGCAGTGCTTTATTTAAAAAGCAGGCTTCACATTGTGAATGTTTAGTGTTGTGAATTAAGTTACATGCTAAGATATATACTTTGATTTTGTTAGTAAAATATATTATTAGGGTAATATGCACCTTAGTGGAGTTTTTCAGTTAAATGCAGTTCTAAAGAGTAATAAAACTTTATAATTTGGCTTATAACAACATAGTAGACTGGAAAATGGAAGAAATGTGGAAATAGTGCAAAATGAATGCCTATTTGTACAACTGCCAACCACAACGATTTGTAGGTGGGCTCATAGCTGTTCTTGTTATGACTCACAATGTGAGAAGAGTCTATCTGTCCCATGCAACTAGAAGACTGAAAAGGCTTTTGGTGGTCTGTGTTCTCAAGAGGCTTCAGGACATGGTTAGATTGGCTGATACACTTAAGCCTTCTCAATCACTGTTCTTCAGTGAGCTCACCTCTTCTGCATCATATCCAACATTTATTCCTGAGTACACCGTCTTTGTTTTCTTGACAATCTCTGGCATTTTGCTTGTTCTTTTCCCTCATTCTTCTCTTGGCTGTTGTTCAATTGCTGGCTTGGAGGCAGAGCTGGACTTTGTTAAAGCAACAAAATTCCCCTCCATTCTGTTTCTCATCTGCTAGAAGTTAATAAGGCCTTAACTACTGATGCCACTTTTTTCCCCTTCATGCTGTGTTGTGCTTGGTGCTAGAAAGAAACATTTTTGATTTGTTTTCCATGGCATATTTTCCAGTGGAATGTGAATCTGAAAGAATTAATATTTTAAAGTTTTTTCATTCTGGTGTGTTTTCATACACAATGGCATAACAACAGCCTTTCAATGACCACTGCACATCTTCCTGAGTACTGACAAAAGATTCAAAAGTAGTAATTTCATTCCTACCCATCCAAGACAGATTGTTCTTACACTAAAGAAAATCACCTAGCAGTGTATCTTCAGAGTTAAAATATGCTGTTAATCAAAAAAGGAGTAACTGGACAGATAATGCTGCATTTGTACTCTTTGAGTGTCCTCTGCACCATAATGATCATGGGATGCACCATCAGAAAATTCCTCTAATAATCCCAATCTTTCCAGTCCAGTTCCTTCTTTAGAGTTCCTAGATGTTTTGAGAACAAGGGTTTAGCAAATGGCATAAAAGCAGAGAGTGACTGTTGAATATTATACAACATCTCCCCGCATTTTGCAGGCAAGGCTAATGACACTGAAAATCAATTCAGCAGGGAACGATGCATATACATAAGCAGGCTCAGAAAGATCTAGCTTGATGAAATATGTTCAACCTTTGCTTCAGCCCAAGCCTGGTCAAAGACAGGCTGCCATTATCAGATTCTTCTGGACTGGGGTAAAATACCTTATGCTGGAGAAATCCTCTTCCCTTTTATACAAAAGATATAACTAATAGTGCTACTAATTGATTGTATATGAACAAGATAACAGATATGTAATGTTTATTTCTCCAGCAGTGTTGTGCCAGTTATTCTAGATGTAACTCAAAAACAGAAGAATAAAAATTACCACACAGACCCTCTTATTCTACAGGGGCTATAGAATTTAAATGGTCCTTGAAAAAACTTTCTCTTAGAGATGCAAAATGACTAATTCCAGGAAGATATCATGTGAGCTAATTTTTTCAACTAAATACTGACCAGCGTCTTGATTCCATGTGAGTGACAGTACAGTATATTCCTGAATATTTACAGTATCTAAAGTTTCTAGACATATTTCTGTCCTCTGTCAGAATATCACTAAGCAATTGCAGCATGTTATATCCCCACAAAGAATAGATTTGCTTTTGCACATGATATAGTTTAAAAATGTGTGAAAGGTCTTGTTAATATGCACTCACCAGTAGAAGATGAAGTTCTGTCATGGGAACTTAATTTGGCCAAGATATAGCTCACATATCTGTTTGAAAACATGGTGGATTATTTTTCATTTTATTTGGATATTTTTCAACAGCTTTTGTAATACTCGTTGCATCTGCAAGGTTAGCGCAATTTGCCAGCTAGAGTGATAGCTCCTCTTTTTCAAAAAGTTGACCTCCGCTAGAATCTGTCTGGTAAGGAATGTTCTGACTATCATATTAATCTATCGATTTATTTGCCATTTGTCTTTCTAAGACCCCATGTTTGTAAAGGAGAATATAAATACACATTTCAGGTTAATCAAAAGTTAATTTATAATGTGAATAAGACAGGTTTCAAGAGCAACCTAGACTTGTATTTCTTCTGATTAAAATTTCTCTCTTATTCTTATGACAGCTGTAAAAAAAATATTATTTCTCAGTCATTGTCTAGGTGGATTAGTCAGGATGTAGAAAAGGGATATCACTTCTTCCTCGGCAAGAATTTGGATTAAATTGATGATAGCAGAAGTGGACACATAGTTAGCACATCTCTGACATGTTCCAGTTGTTGAAGCATCTCTATTCAAACTCTGCAAAACACTCTTAATTAGATCTGGCTTCTAGGTCAAATACTCAATTTGGCTGGAGAGTATTTCAATGCCCATTCAGCTATGATTCAAATATACTCTGACTGGCAGTACATGCAAAGCACACCTGAAGAAGAAATGGATGTTACATATTCAAGTATTTTCAGGTTCCACTTACCTTATCTTTTTTGTTGGGAGGGGAAGGGATTTTGGCCAGAATATTAACAAGGTCAAAAAGGTCCATAAGTCTTGGCAACAGCAGCTCTCAGGAGTATGAAGCTTCGGCATCTCTCTTAACTCTGATTTAATACCACAGAAGCAACCTCCGTTTTTACAGGATGGCGATGAAACAGGGGAGAGACTACCTACATAGCATGCAGCCAAGCCTCTAGACGTCAGCCTCTTTGCCTGAACTTTTTTTTTATAACACCAGCTCCAAAGCAAAGTCTGCAGTAATAACTTAGATGTATATCCTGTAATAAATTTAACAGTGTTATTTACAAATGAGTGTTTGTTGGAAAAACTTTTATAACCCTTGCTATAATAATATCTTACAGCATCTATACAGTTTTCAAAAGAATGCTTAAACTAATTTAACCTCAAGTGTGCAGTTTAATTTGATTTTATGTGTATGAAAATCTTATTATCTCTAAAAGTTTGGGACAGCACCAGATTTGTGATCCTATGTTAATTTTCTACTGATTTATTTCTTGGATTTTTTTTTTCTTTTCCTTTCATATATGGCCACATTAAGTTCAAGGACAGGAGTGTTTGTTTTTGAATGGTCTTACATTGCCAAGGGGAAAAATGAGGAACAGAAAGAGTTTTCAGAAAGGAAAATGTCAAGCAAAGCAGAAAAGGAGGGAGAAGTAGTATATTTTGATTTATAGATAAGGGAAATACGTAGTTGAAAAATGTAGCCATTTTTACTGTTCTATTTTCTTGCTTGAGTAATACTCTGAATGTGCTGTAGAGGTAGCAAAAAACCTAAGCAGCTGGAGGACTAAAGGGCATTGGAGTCTGGGAGATACCTGTCTTCTGTCCTGTAATTATGTACAAAACATTACTGCAGGTAACAGAAAAGAAAAGTTTTCAGATCCCATTCAGCAGCTGCTAATGGGAAAGGTACTTATTCTAAAGCACTTTGTACCTGCTGGTTTAGAGACTTTCTGCCCTATGGTTACTTTCTTACTGGTCTATCTGATGTTGGGACTCTGGATAGATAACAGGCTGAAGATATCTTAGCAGAAAGCAGATATTTCTCCTGTTTGGAGTCTCTGGTGGCTTTCATGGTCTCAGAGGAATGTGTGATTTATTGCAGGTCAGACCCTAAATGTTCAACATGCATCATGATTTGGTGGTGACTGCCAGGTAAAAATTGGGACCAGCTTCTCATACAGTGAGATATGATAAATATATATATTTATATCCTGATGCACTGAGAAAGATTGTTTTTGTCTTTGGTGTTTTGTAGTTCTCCCTAAGTGCTTCGGCAAGGCACTTGCACCTTGGAGATATTTTTCCTGTTTTTGCTCTATTAGCTACAATGTGCTAGTACACAATACAGAGAGAAACGTGCTTTTTCTCAAAGGCGTGAAAGACCAGGGTCTTGTGTCACGGCTGTTCAGAAGCACACAACCTTCTGCATACAGCGAATTCAAAATCTGTGACCTTGTCACGAGCTGGAATTGCAAACTGCCAAACATATACGTCTATATTTCAAGAGATGGGGAAATGAAGTAGGATGGAGGGGATCACAGAGCAGAAGAGAACATACAGTTCTTTAAGCAGTGCAACAAGATGTGATGCAGCGCTGTTTGGGATAGTAGTGGCTAGGACTACTTGAAATGATAATTGAAATAGTTATAACAATATAGCTCAGTAGGAAACAGTAGATACTATTTGACACAAGGTAAAAATGATCATTTTGTTTTATGAAAGGCTGTATGATGTGTAGACAAGACCTGCATTTTGACAAAGACAACCCTATTTGCTGAAAGGCTTTCTTTCACCTTTTCAGAAAAAAAAGCTCCCTAAAAGTTACATGTAATCAAATAAATACCTTTATTTTTGTGCATAACAAACATTCAATTTGCATTAAAACTTCACATTTCAATATAATAATTCAGAAGAAGGCAACAAAAGCACTGCCATAACAAATTCAAGAGCCTCTCTTAAATCTGAAGGAACCAGCTATCAAAGAGGGTCAGCCAAAGCACTATCATAATACTGTCAATTCAAATCATGCTCCAAGCAGACAGAAAATAATGTTTTATTTCAGAGCACTTTAAAATACCTCCCCCTTTTCCACACTGGATATACTATCTCATTAGCAGAAAACAGTGTTAACGGTAGAGTGCTTTAGTTTAGTAGTTAATCAAATAATATGAGAATAGTCAGCAATAAGTATCACTGTTGTAGGTTATTTGGTGTTTTTTTGTTTTTTGGTTTTTTTTATATAATTCAATATGGGCATCATCCAAAGCCCATGGCAACAGGAAGAAAAGTAATGATATCTTCTTGAAACCCGTGAGCTCATTATGCAATTAGTCTCCTTGGAGATGACATCTGAACCCCTTTCTATTGAAAGTTTTCTACTGCAAGCATGAAGTGGGTTTGATAATAAATATAGCTGCTAAAGAAATTGGTCTGCTTTATCAAATGCAAGATTGTTTACTTTCAATTAGGAAAGCTTTTCCAAAGGAAAAAAAGGTCTGTTTATTCTTTGCGCATCATCCAGTTTTTGTAAATTAGTCCCTGTTAGTGTGCTTTGTCCAGTTTCTTAACTAATTCATGTCCTGCTAGCAGTTGAATGTTTTTTTTGGAGATGGGGGAGAAGGGAGGGGAAGACTTCCCTTATTGTTGAAATTTCTGCAAGAAAGCATAGTAGTGTACATTTTATTATGAAAGGTTGTCATGCCCAGACTTTGGTTTAACTGCTGAAACTAATGAAGTTCTTTCCGGTCGCATTTTGCCCAGTACATGCCCTGGAACTCTTTCTGGAATTAGAAAAAGACCCACTGAAATATTAATATTACCCCCCCCAAAAAAAAAATACATAGTTCTTATTAAAAATTAGTATTTAATAGAAATATTTTCTGCTTAGGAAGTGAACATTAACAGTCAAAAAAAGAAGAATTCTTCTGCTTGTTTTAATAACCTTTCTTTTCTTATTATTTTTTAGGTTATTGTTTTCCTGCTTCAGGACAGTCCTCCCCTCCCCTTAATTTGCCAGAACTCCAGGATTTAGACTTCCCTTCCCCTTCCCCTCCTCCCCCAGTGACAGAACTTTTCACTTATGTTTTCATTCTTTAAAAAGCTAAAGCAATGTTTGTGTTCTGCTCATGATTTATCTGTAACCCCTGAAGTTCAAGGAAAACTTGAGCACAGTGTTTTACCGAATGTATGGGTAATAAAATGTGCCTCAGAGGAGCTTCTCGGGTTCCCAATTTAAAGTTCTTGCCTTACTCTTTCTGAAACTGCTGTTGTGGACAAGATCCTAAATAACATTTTAATGTTGATCACTGATTCCTGGCCTAGGAAAAGAGGATTCTCTCGAGAACCCCTATGTAGTTTCCCAGAAGAATTACTACTGGGCAATATGGGCATTTCTTCACCTGTAGGGAATAAACATCCAGCATCTGTAGGCACTGTCAGCTTAAAATTGAGAAACCTGGGCATGATATTGATATTAAGTCTTCTTCATGATAAAGCAAGGAAAGTAATTATCAGTGGGCCATGGGAACAACTGTCAACTTTTCTTTTTTTTTTTTTTTTTTGGATGACGTGTATGGCTTGAAGTAAAAGCAAATAGTAGCTTAGAGATTGTTGTATATTCAATAACATTATCAAAGTAAAACCATTCGTGTTGTATTTTGGAATGCTATTGCTCGGTTCAAACTGTCTTAGAGGTGCCTTGCTCTCAGAATGTCCAATCCGGGGATGAGTAAGCGTCATTAAAACCTAATGAATTAGAGCTCACTGAGCATCCTTTTAAAAATAGTAACTTGATTAAGCTAAGCTGACTGGAACTGGGTCAAAAAGGGAGGTATTCGGTGTCACTAGCTTCTCCACTGAAGTCAACTGAGGGGGATCGGAACCTGTGCTCTAATTTAATGGGAGGTGTATCCCTCAGGCTTCTAAATCACTGGTTTCCCACAAAAATATTGCTGTTTTCCTTTGACAGTTATATAAGAATAAGCATTCCTATAGTACAGAGAGAAAATGTGGCAGAAATTCAGAACCTAGCTGCAGCAAAAAAGAAGTGATCAGGCTAGATTGATTCTGGCTAAGTATACTACGTATCGCTGTTGACAGCGCAAATATGTTCTGTAGAGATAATCAGCTGCATTTCATGTTGTCAGAGTGCTTGCCTGGGCACTCTTAATGATTTCGGTTTTGCAGAATGCTAAGCAGCTCCTGAAGTACCTATAGCTCCTGCTGGCTCGCTTTGGGTCCCCATGTTCAGAGGAATAGACCCAGAGAGAAACACTGCACCCCAGCTGAACCTGGGACTGTAAAAGACACAGGTGGAAAGAAAAAGCAATTGCTCAATAGAGTGTGGAAAGGAGCTGATAACGCTTTGTACTGTACAAAATTATCTGACTTACTTGAAGAATTTCATATTTGGAATGCTTCCTGGTGTTTCGACTGCCTTCCTTTCATGGGATGTATTTGGTTTGTAAGGAGCATCAGTTATTCCTTATGCATTTAGAAACATAAATATCAGATGTTTCTGCTTATATATATATAGGTTATCATTGATTAATTCATTCACTGAAAGATCAAATAATAATACTTTACAAATAGTAATTTACAAAATGCAGCCATCATAGCATGCTAGTGGACGCATCAAAAATAACTTCTAGCATCCTTTAAATTTGCATTTCACATAACTTGTCAATTTGTGCCACCAGATGCATTGACTTTACAACTTGATTTGGATGCTGTTTACAGTCATTGGCTAAATTAGTATTTCTGAACAGCTCTTCTTCTCTAGAACTTGAACTTTATTTAACAAAACCTACAGCCCTGAAAGCTATGAGGAAAAAAAGGAATATGTGAAACAGAAACAAAATGATGCAGTAAAGTCTATCTATGTTTGCAAAGAGAACTTAAAAGAAGTTCTTAATTTTAAGGTTTGAGAGTTATGAACTGCAATTTACCTCAATATTTTAGTACTTAACAAACCATCAAATGAAAAAAAAAAGGGAAGCAAAGGAGTTCAGTGTGAATGTCACAAATCTTACTCTGAACAGTAGCTCACTGTGGGTGTGGGTATTTGGAATTAGGAACTACTTCCACTTTTTACCCTCACTCAAAAGAAATGAAGCCAAGTCCAGCAGACCATTTGAAACTCACTGGAGAAAAGGTGGACCAGGGCTATTTGAAAGAGGACAGAGAACACACATGATCATAACTTAAGTACTAATACTTTTTACTGAAAGCATCCTATTACTTTGTCTCCCCATGTGTGTGGAGACTGGAATACTCCAGTTTTTTTTTCCCAGGTTTCTTTACTGCCATGAAAGTATTTTGAGTTACACACGCTGGTGAAATTTATCACAGTAAATTTGATATGAAATCTATACATTAGTGAAATGAGAAAAAAATGAAGTGAATTATCTATTCAGATAGGAGCATTTGGCCTTTAATAATTTATTCTGACATATTCAGGACTTGGCTTAAAGGTCACTGGCAATGGTAAATCCCTTGGATTTGCAGGGATTGTTATGTTGTGTGAAACACAGGGAGCTTTCATTCTACAATGGACCTGGACATGGCCCCTGCATCCAAATATCCTGCCTGCTGTTTGGGTACGAGCCCTTGAGGCACGCCTGCCTGAATGCCTCAGGCCAAGTAATAGATTCAATAGAATTTTCACAGGATGAAGTATGTTCATAAGAAATGTGCCGTAGCCATTCTTGGAGTGATTTCTAGTGAAAGAGTAACATTTTCAATGAATTAAATTAATTTGTGGTAATTATCATGCAATAACAATTCAATGTGGCAAATATTTTGTCATTTAACGAAGGTAGTTGTTATTGTATATTACAGTTTGCTTGAGATTTTTTATAACTTACTGATAGGCAACCCTTCAGATAAAGTATCCACATAGGAATTATAAGAATATAATGAAGAAAAAGATATTGTATAATGCTAACATGTAATTGTAAATATTGCAAGGAACAGCAATTTGAGAATAATATGATTACTGATTGTCAAAAAGCATTTTTCCAGAAGTTAAAAAGATGACTATTTTCTTGGACTATTTTTTTCTATTTTGAAAAACCGTTCAGAGTTACATTCTGCCTCCCTGCTCGTAGCAAGCTGGGTTTCCCTTTACATGGTAATGCCACTGAAATTCCTCTAAGTAAATGTATCAGCATCTGACCCCAAATCATTTATTCATTAAAAGACACTTTAATATACATACCCAAGAATGAATTGAGTTGGTGGGGTTCCATGTTTACTGAACTAATTTTTGTCCTGATCAAACAAGTTCCACTGTCAGAGGGAATTAGTGGGGAAAGTACCTATGTAACTGGGGCAGAATTTGGCTTGTATAAATTCATCACTCAGACACAGTTTTCTAAGTGCCAGCTCTCCATAATGAAGCTAGAGGGGTTTTTTTTGCATATAATTAACAAGAAAATTTATGTAGGTTTTATTTGCTTTGACTCCTGTGCTGCCCTGCCACTTTCATAGAATCGCAGAATAGTTTAAGTTGGGAGGGACCTCTGAAGCAGGGCCAACTAAAATCAGGTTGCTCAGGTCCTTGCCCACTCAAGTTTTAAATATCTCCAAGGATGGTGATTCAACAGCTTCCCTGCGTAACCTGTTTCAGTATTTGTCTACTCTCATCATGATTTTTTTTTTCCTAATACCTAGTCAGGATTTCCAGTGTTGCAACCTGCATCCATTGCCCTTCACCCTATCACTGTGCACCTCCAAGAAGAGTCAGGTTACATCTTCTCTGTGTCCTCCCATCAGGTTGCTGAAGACAGCAATATGATCCCCATTTACCCTTCTCAAGACTGAACGAATACTGTTCCCTTGGCCTTGGCTTGTATGGAGGGTTGTGTGAGTGTAACTGTTTAGCACTTATGTACAGCTTTACTAATGGCGCATAACAGTGGACACTGTCCAGCTCCCTTCTTCTCAGCTATATTGGTTGAGAGGACCTAGAGGATAACATGACCCATAAAATAGCTTTATAAATAACAGAGTCCTCAGATACAATTGGAAATATACATTAGAGCCTGAGTTTTTGAGTATCATCGTACCATTTATATTCAATGCTATACTCCTTTTACCATAAAACAACCTTTTCACATTAAAAGGGATGAGTTGTTTCATAAACTAAGACAAAAACATTTCTGATCCAGTGAACAGTTTCATAAATATATCTGATTTTCCTAAGCATTTAAAAAGTACCACATAACCATGCTGTCAGTGCACTAGGGTAAAGAGATGTAAGGTAATTGAAAAGTTTAGTCAAACTGTTTGTGTGCTTGGGTAGCAGGACTGTTCAGCAATGTCTTCTGCTGGTGGATGTTGTTCCTGCTCAGCTTTCTTTAGTCAATTTTGAGGCAACCATAGAAGTCTGTGGTCATGGGTATTTTGTGTAACTGCCTATCTGGCCCCACTCCTGCAGCAATATATACAGTACAGCAAACGTGGTATTGGAAAGAGTTCTGCTCCAACTTTTTCTTTTGCTTCAGTCTTTCCAGAATCACTGCAACAAAGGCTAAACTACAATTTCTTTCTTCTGCCTTAACTTCCCCTATTACCTTAATAATTTTATCAAGACAGGAATTAAGTTTTCAGTCAAGATTTATCCTTCAAAATCCCAGGATGTTTTTGTTCATAATTCCATTACAAGTCTAGACTGTGACTTTTTTGGTAAATATCTCTAGCACTTTTACTTTGGCTTTTTATAGGATCTTCAGTTTGGGAAAAACCCAGGTGTTTTTTCTAACATTCCAGATAGATGAATATCGTTCCTTCCCATCTGTGGATAGCAGAGAAAGTGAAGTGACTAATTCAGATTACACAAAGTCTCTGGTAGAAGTAGAAAAACTTCTAAGAAGGAAGTTAAAAGACTTATCAAAGAGGCTGCTCCATTTTTGGGGTGTCAAACAACAGTCTGGCATAATTAGCAGGCTGATTCCTCGCTGTTCTATCAAGAAGTAACTAGGAGTAGCAATTAAGCAGCAAATTGCTGGGTTGGCACTTCCTGCCTCATTTGCTTTTCCTCAACTGTCCACTATGTGTCAAAAATAGCTGTCAATTCTCTGCTAGTCTGTTAACCTGTATTATTATTATTATTATTATTATTATTATTATTACCTGAGCTAGCTAATTTGTGCCAATTCCCTTCCTTGCCTTCTTTTTTCAGAACACCAGAAACACTCGATTTAATAATGAGCTAAATTTTCTGCTTTGCCCTTTGTGCAGCCAGAGATTACCCTGGGCAAAGAGGATCTCTCTTACTGTAAAGAAAAAGTTTGTGGGGAAGGGCAACAGGAAAGAGCGAGGGGAAGAGAAGGGGGAAGGAGACACACAAACAAATTTGGGGTTTGGAGGGGAACAGCCATGAGAGAGTTCAGCCTTCTGCATTCAAGAAACCCCCAACAAATAGTCAGTGTGCGATGTGATTTTATTTAAATGTCCACTTTTCCTACTGTAGAGATTAGTGTCAGGAACTGATATGATCCCTGTATGTAAGGCATATTTATTAGAGATTGTTGTCCACTTCTTTCTGCTCCAGAGATAACATGCCTGTTGGCATTGGAAGGATAGGGTTACATTTGCATTGTAGTCTATTTTTACCACAGTTCTATTGTAATTTCCTCAGTTTTAATTCACAGTGGCTCTAGTGGCTGGCTAGACACTAGATTTTGTCCTTCAGTCCTTAGGTTGTTGCATTTATTGGTGAATCTAATAATGCAGTGGTTTCCCTCAGCTTTATAAATGCTTTAGCTAAATCAGATTGAAAATTTTATTAGGATTTAGGATGGCAGCTGTCATACTTTGAACCATGTCTATAGAAATCAGCTGCAAAAATAATATCATGTTTTATTATGAGAACAATATTATCAGGAAAATATCAAAAAAATAGAGAGTGAAGCCTAGGGCTTGAGAGACTGATTTATAAAAATGTTAAGGATTTAAATAGATATAGTTTGACTAAAGGCTAAGACATTTGTGTAACTTTTCATACATAAGCAGGGACACAATAGCCTGCAAATAACTAAAGTATAAAGTCACAAAGAAGCAGAAGAATTTTGTTCATTTGGTTCTCTAGAGTATATATGGGAGCAAAGACTTAAGATTAGTAAAAGAAAACTAAGAATCAAGTATCAGTGAGGTAAAGTATCATGAAGATGTAGTGTATAGGACTGAAAATTCCTCATTTGGAACCTTTTAAACTAGACTGGACAAAAGCAAGAAAATATAGGGAATAACCTTGTATTTGCAGAGAGTTAACTGGATTTTAATAAAGATTTTCTCCAGCTCTGACTTCTGTCAATCAATTTAATGTAGAAAAGTATGAAGTGTTAAAGTGAAAGATAGAAGATAACAAAGAAATTGTGCTTTAAATGGTCACGGATATGGGCACTGATCAGAAAAAAATTGTGAAGTTGATATTAGATAGAAATTGAAAGCCATTGATGAAATATCTCATAGTATCAGGAAAGTGACATGGGGATGTGTCAGCAAAGAGCAAAAATCAGAAGAAACTACCACACAAAGATCCAGTAAGACAACCATAAAGTATTCTGCTTGGCCAGAGGCACTATACAGTGCGTAGACAGTGAAGAAATCCTGCTTGTAAAGATGAGCAAGCCCATACCTATGAGAAAGTATTGTTATGCTGATACTCCTTAGGAAAAAAAATTAAGATTCTCTGTTATGAGGTTTGGTGCTAAAAGTGTAAGTACATTCAATTCTGATACGTGAAATTTGTCTCTTAAAAATCTTAATTTGAAATTCTAGACTCCATTTGGGACACTTCTTTATGGACCTCAACTGGAGTTTTTTAGGGTTCCTACCAAGAAATTTAGGTCAGCAACTGATTGTATCTGAGATGTAGAAGCATCTTGGATACCAGACTTCCTCACTGTTGACAAACTTCTCATTTTCTCATTTCCAATTTGTACCAAATCTTGAGACACTTCTCCAAAAATGCTGTTACTGTAACTCTTGCTTGCTCACACTTATCATGATTGTTTTTTTTGTCCCAGCCCCCTTTTTGATCTTTGATTTTGTAGTACAACTTGTCTTACTCATTTCAGATGTCAAAAGAGTGCATTTTATTGTAATTTTAATTGTATTCCATCATGTTTTTAATAACATCCAGAAACTCTGTGCATTTATCAGGGGAGTTCTCAATTGGTAGTTAAATTATTTTATTATAAAGTGGATATTATCAGACTACTTGAGAGGAAGCATGAGACTGAAATAATGGGACAAAGATCAAAGCCAATAGCTACACAGAATTTCTCGGGAGGAATCCCTGACCAGAAAAGAGAAGCTGGCTGATGGCATTTTTTTTCTACAACTAATGAAAATTTCCAAAGAGGCTAAACCTTCTAATAGCTTGAAAGACTTTAATAAAAAGTCATTTCAAACTACTACAGAGTTCTCAACAATATTTTTTATGTATTCAGTTTGCCATTTTCTGCTTGTACTTTTGCACAGCCTTTAAGCTTCTGTCCTGCAAACAGAGAGAAGCAGTCCAGTTTATTTCAGGGGCTATTCCAAGAATAACTGTTTATAGAGTAGGTTCTCATTGGTCCTCATTCTTTTCTAACTTTTTTACCTAGAAGGTCTGATTGTTTTTGATTAAGTATTTTTGTATTTTGTCAGTACTGAAACTTAATCTCAAATACTTTGATTAACCTGATAGCATAACCTCCTGCAAGTATACGTATCTCATTTACTAAAATGCTTCTATATAAATGTAATAATTAAAATTCTAGTAAATTAGTAGAAGTGGTAAAGTATTACTACATTTTCACCAGACTACTTGATAAGTCATTAGAAACTTCCATAAATTCCGACTGGTAATTAAGGCTGAATCATTCAATCATCTGGAATATGCTCACTTCATATATATTTTAACATTACTGCAAATCAATTTTTGGAGTAAGAATAGCATTTTTTGGAAGTCTTAAACACAGATCAGAAAATGCAAGTTGCAGAAAATAAATATGGAGATTAGGCAGAAAAAAAGAAAATCACAAAAAAAAGCGTTTGATAATGATCAAGGATTTAGTGAAGTATCAAATGAAAAAGTATGAGTATTACACAATTAATTTATTGAATTAAGTGAATCAAATTATCCAAAATATGACTCAGTCAGCAAAATTCATCTGTTTTCTGGGAAACTCTTTTAAAATATTTTCCCCCTTTTAAGTACAACTAGTTAAGTAAGATGACTTATGTAATATGGCCTGTGATTACTTTACTTATTTGTTGTTTGCTCACAAGGAAGAGCACCATTTGTTAAACAACCCAAAGCTTTTTGTGCAGTGTTACGGATTTTCCTCACAGGACATCTGTCAAAAAAAAGAGTGCTGCAATTATTTAGAACTTACAACTACACGATCCAAGTGATAAATTTAAAAGCTGTTTAACTATAACTCCATCAGACTGTAACCTGCAGTAATATCTAAAAATCTAAAGCCCTTCAAGATTTACAACCTGCACGGTCAGTTCTGAATGCATTTGGATTTTCAGAAATTTTTAGAGGCCTATCAGGAAGGTAAATATTACATTTTTCTATGAAATATTTAACTGTGGTTATATTTAACTGTAATATAGTAAGGAAAAAGAAACTGGTTTTATTTTATTTTTTATTTTGTTACTACATGTACTTTACAATATTGCTTTTCCAATATATTGGCAATCGTTACTACTTCTATTGCAGTAGTGTCTTGAGACCTGTTTCACTGATTTAATATATAATGAAGTGATGATCTCTCTCCTGAAGTTCTGAATATTCAATGTAGGCAATCAGTTATGCCTTTTATATTAAGGGACTTTTCATACAAGAGCACAAAGAGGAAAATTTCATCTGGAAACCTCAAAAGTTGGCTTGTATGGTTCAGGGATAGCTCTAGCATTTAAAGCTACTTACTGCCAACAGAAATTAACCTAGTCAAGTATATTCACCAGACCCTGGACCCTGCCACTGGGTCTTTGTGGTTATGCTTCCCTCCTTCTTGGATGGCTCTCATATATGCAGGGATGGTATTTCCATTTCAGAAAGTGTCTTGCTTTTTCTGGCAGCATATTACCTAGAACCTACTTTCCCTGAAGCTATAGGCACGTTCTCATGGCACCTGGGAAAGGATGGATCATTTAGAAGGGATATTTATCAGATTTTCTTCCTAAGGGAATGCGCAGCCTCCTCAGCTCTCTCCAGGTCAAGTACAACCAAGCAGACTCAAAAGCTGCAGGTAAAGCAAGGTTTCTTAATCAGCTTATTCTTACCTGGTTGTCTGTCCTAATCATGTAAGTGGTGATCTTTACCCACTTCTCTTCAGTTTCCTTTAAAAAAGGATGATACCATCTATTGCAAGAACCGCAGACCACATCCTTTTAGGCTGCAAATGTGAGTTCTTTCTTAGTCAGACCTCTCTGATTCAGCTGGCTAATGTTATCTCTACTCAAAGGAATACATGAAGGTTTTACCGGAAATTATGATTTCCATTCTTGAAATCACAGAGCCAATAGTTCATGTTTTCCTACTCCAAATTGTTTTCAGATATGATATCAGAAGAGCAGTTCTGCTTTTCATATGTAGTAATTTTTGGGAAGACTATCGACTTTTGAATGGTCTTGGAACAACAAGAAAACATATGTCATGAAGGTTACTGAAAAATTATATGATGCATTTCTCAGTTCCCTGTTTTTGTCAGGATGCAACAAGGACCAGCTGATCCCTAAGGGAGGGGACCTGAGGGGAATAAATAGAAAAAAAATCAAAAAAGAAACTTTTTGTTGTGAACTGTGAAATCTGCTCATGCAAGCTGCAGCAGTGTGTAGACTGTCAGCCTGGACAGGCTTAGCACTCTTTTAACTCATGTTCAGAAGAAAAGATCTTGTAAAAACCGAGGCAAGAATACTGAAAAAGTCTGTTGTTTATCCAGGTGGCATTAGCCATTTTCTAACAGTTTTGGCACTAATTGTTTTGGGTTTGGGGTTTTTTTTGTTTGTTTGTTTGTTTTCCATGAAAGCTATGTTCCATAGCCCAAAGAAATACCTGATTGTGACCTCAGACTGAGTTGCCATTTCCAGGACCAACCTTGTTGTGATACTCATAAGCCAGGTGACATTTTCAGCACAGACCGACAGAAACATTGAACAGCTGATTGGACTTTAAGGAAGTAGCGCTCAATCAATGCTCATTTAGATATCCTAGGGAGTTCCTTGTCATTTAACACACTTGCACAAAATGTCTTACAGTAATACTTAAACTGTCTTATTGATCCAGTCTTTCCATTGGGATCAGGAACTTGTTTTTCAAGGAAAGTTCTTACTGGAAGTTCCTTCTTGGCAGAAGATTTTCTTATTTTCTCATCTCAAAATTAGCCTTCAATGGAGAAACATAACAGCAATGAGTTAACTGATCTGAAGTACTTTCTACTCAGCAGGCTTGCCTGGAGAATAAGAACAGTAAATATTTCTTGTGATTATCTTCAAACCTGATACACCAAAGTATTTCCAGGAGAAAGAATCATCCGCTTTCTCTAACTGAATTATTTTCTTCCTGGAAAGGCAATTTCGTAGTTCATGAAGACCCTCCCTGGCCCCGTGCCTCTAAGTCTTCCTCTTGGCAACTCTTCGTTCAGATCTCTGAGTCAGGCAATGTTATTAGCCTTTGCCGTTTCTGTCGTTGTTTAAGAACTAATTTAAAGTATCCCTTGCTGGCCACATATTTTCCTTTAAGACACAATCTCATCCTGATCCTGTCAGAGTTTTCCTTAGCTTTGTTTCTTTTTTATCCAAGACATCAGATATGCACATGACTGTATGTATACACATAGTGTCACTAAATCCACAAGGCTACTTATTTTGTTAGAGGTTCGAGGGGTTTTTTTACATGATTGGCAAAAGGCCTAGGCAGAGAAATATGTGGAGTCTGCCACCAGACAGTACTGTAATGCGGGTACCAAAGAATACAGAGAAAGCTGGGAAAGGAACTTAATTTCTATCCTGGGGTAGGAAAAATATGGAGCAGCAAATCAGTTTTTCAAGGCTGAAATATTGTCAGTCAAGGCTGGGTTTCCATTCTGCTAAAAGAGGTAAGGAAATGCACTTTATTTTTTTGTATCTTAATTATCAACAAGCTATATTTTGTATATGAGAACTGTAATTACAGAAACCAACTGTGTTTAGGTCTGAACATATTGGTGGCAGAAGTTGATGTAAGTTTTCACCCAGTAATACATGTGATACTTCAGTGCATTAATCACTCTTTCAACTACTGCTAACATGGGGGAAAGAAAATGCAGAGATGTTGGTTTAGCCACAGTTGATTATGCAACAGCAGACTGCAAAAAAATAATTACAGATAACACAACAGTTTGTGTTTTAATAAAATCTGATATAAAAATAGTAAAGCCAAATTAATTTCTACATAGAATAAATCCCAAGAGAGCAGCAACTTTTAAAGAAAAGATATAGAGAAAATAAGTGGTTTGGCAAAAACAAGTCATCTTCATCTTAGTTGTCTACTAAAAATAGATTAAGCATCTTTACTGAACTATTGGAATATTTTCCCTTCTATATTTATCCAGAAAGGTGTTGTTCCACTATAGGTTCAGATTTAAGAAAGTTTTTTTGCTTTTGAATAATTTTATAATTGTGGTAGGGTGCTCCAGTGGCATGGCCTACTTCCTTTAATCACTATGCTTCAGCCCTGATTGGTAAAGATTAATTTTATTCTATTGTGTTATTCCATTATTCTTTATGTGATGAGATCTGTAGTGGTGCACATGTAGTAAAAATGAAAGGTACTATGAAGAAAATAGAAAGAAATCAGTTCACATTTTGAAAGTATTGCATTGTTTAATCTCCAAAATGTCATTAAGATTTTCTGTTTGAGCTCAGTGTGTTCATTTAAGATTGTCTTTTGTTTCTTCAATTTATTTCAGCAGAAATAAATATATTGTTAAAATTGATTTCATGTTATAATTGGCTTTAGTGCTTTGACCTCTAAAAGATGTCATTTATTTGATAAGACTCAGTATTTTACATGAGTAAGTACCAGCTAATATATCCATTATTTAAATGCCACAAAAAGTTATACACATAGTATTTATTTATCAACACAAAAACTGCCTATATCAATGGTAAACAGAAGCAGCCTGATTTTGTGCTCCAGACTGGGAAAACAATTTCAAAATGCCGATTATCCCGAAGCTACCTTTTCTGCCACGCTGAAAGCTATTGTTTCGTTATCACCAGCTGCCTTTGCTGTTATAGATTCTTAGGTGAAGATGCAAATTGTAACTAACGAATCTTCCCATGTTCTAATGAAAAAGTAACTACCAGAATTATGCACTACTGAGGTAAAAAAAAGTTAAACAGGGTTTTTTGTTTTTTTTTTCCTGGCATGCCTAGCTGCTGCTGGGTACAACAGGAACGGTAGCTGTTAGGGGAACGGGTTCAAGCCTATGGGGATTCTGCCCTGTTCTGCCCTGAAACAACACAAAAGAAGCAGAATGACTTAGAGAAATTTTGCAAAAAGGAATTCAAAACCCTTTGGCTCCTGTAGGTGAGACCACAAAGATGCGGGCAGATTTCAGGCAGTTGGACCAAAAATCTTGCAGATTAAACTGTTCAGAAACACATATTACCAAAGAGTTACTTATACTTGGCAAGTATTAAAGTATTATCTTACTCATTTCCATCTCTACTCTACTTGTTTCTCTATTATTTTAATCAATATTTTCTCACTAGTGTGCAGAACCAACATCTAAATAATTTACTTGCTAATTAACTACCAAGTATTTCTTTAACAGCTGGAGTTTGCAGTTTGTTAGGTAGTAGTATCTTTATTAAAGATAACAGTATTACTCAAAAACTGGCATAAAACAGGGAAAATCAAACTAAGACATACAGCCAACTATACACCTCTAGTTTTTTGATGGGAGGGGAAGGGAGAGAGGGATTGAAGGGCTGTTTTTTTGTTGTTGTTTTTGTTGTTTTTAATTTGGTAGATGAAACCTTATAGCCAGGCAAAACTTTGGTAATAAAAACCTGAACTGGCCTGGCTGCCTTGCTTATGGCTCCTTCCAGGTAGTAAAATCCATTTTCTGAAAAGTCTAGCCTCTTGCATGCCCATCGCTCCCATCACAAGAAAAGTGACAGAGAATTATGCCACATCTTCGTCTCCTGACAGACTTTTCTGTCTTTGAGGCCCTTTCTCCGTTCCTCCCGAAGTGCACGCTGGAGTGCTGATGCCATGCTTGAACCATATGCATAAGAACTATCAGAACTTCGTATTTAATTAACAGCTAATTAACAGCCCTTCTGGCCTTTGTAGCTAGTACTATGCTGAGCTCAAGAAATAATTTGGATAGATAATTATGAAGGCTATTTAAAAAGAATGGGTTGAAGCATCTTCAAGATTTTACCTTGACAGAAATGTGATTGCTAAAATTGTCACTGACTAATACACACTTGTGAAGAACAGGCAGCATTTAATGCGAAAAGAAGTACATTCCCATTGTCCACAAACACTCATCAGAAATGAGAAAGAAAGTATATGAAATGGAATAGCTAAAAAATCATAGCTTAGAAATCTTTATTTAATGGATGAAAATGTGCGAGAAAAGAATACACGTGCGATGCCAGTTGCCAAGGACCAGGCTTTGTGGCATCCCGGGGGTGACTGTCTCACGGCAATGCATATTGCAAGATTGTGGACTAAGTAGCCACTGTCATGCACAATTCAATTTTACAGCAATTTTTATTCCAGTTTTACAGCCCTGCAAAAGTTGTTATTTCCAAAATCAAATTTATTCTTTGATAATCTGGCTCTTTCAGTCTGCTTTTCATTCACTCAAGCCCATAAGTCACCGGTTTCTGTTTATATCATAAGGTTGCATTAACGTCCTTAATATAACAGTACTTGAAGCAAAACATTTATGAAAATGAATGGTTTGCATATGTAACAGTAAATGTGTAAAGTACCCAGAGTATTGTTAAAATACATTAGTAATGTATTATTGTATATAATATAAAGGTGTAACTCAGTCTCACATTTGTGTTGCCTTTCAACAAAAGTAATAGGTTAGTGTCGCTACAGAATTGCACGGGCTTGGGATGACCTGTAGGGGTCACCTGATACTTTCCCTTATAAAGCACAGGATTTATTTAATTATTTTTAAATCATGCACCAAGAAATACAAGGTTTCCTGCACCGTCTTTCAGGTTAGGCTAGTGATGGCACAATCTCTTCTATGTACAAACTTTCATTTTTTCAGACATGGTACAGTTTTTCCTAATGTTTTATCTGAATTTTCTCTTCTACATGTTAAATGAGTTCCTCAGTCTTCTTTGGTTAATCCAAAAAATGGTTTATTTTATGACATCTCCTTAATTATTTTTGGTTCCTGTTATGTCATTTTCCTCCAGATGGAACTTGCTTTACTCTGTAAGCCCATGTAGGTCTTGTTTCCCAAACCTTTCCATTTAGTTACAGTCCATCAAACTTCCCTGGCCAGAGTGTATCTTTTCCAAATACTGTGTCTCTAGACAATTCTCTGATCTTTAATCACTGTGGAGTAGTGAATAACCATCTTGCTCAGTATTAGGGTTGTGTTTTTCCAGGATGTGTGAAAAATAGCATCTGAGCCTAAAGAGACCCCAACAAACAGGGAGAAGGAAAAGGACAATGTGAGGGGGAAAAAATGATGTTCTGAGGGGCAGCATTCCTGAAACTCTCTCTTCTGCTTTACTAGCATCAGTCAGACATAACCACAGAAAAGAAAGAGGTGATGTTGTTCTGATTAGCGAAGTATGGACATTATTGCATTTCTTGCATACAAGCTTTCTCTGCGATCAGAAGCTTAAATCATCCCCTTTGCCATAAGTTGTCTTATGTGTGACATTCCGATGTTTAAACACAGCTAAATAACACATATATCCCTTTTGCAGCAGTTTGAACTATTAACATAGGATCAATTTAGATTTGATCCCTGGGAGGGAGGTGAAGGTCTTTGTGCCTTTGCTTTGCATGTATCATGCGGGAATCCCTTCTGGCCTTAAAAGATATGAACTTTCTGAATCATTATTCTTTTTTTCTATTTGTACGGCATATACTTTTGTCTTTGATTACCTTCTAAAATGTTATTAGATATTTGTCTTCATCAGATCAAAATACAGAATTTTCATTCTGTGAATATTATATGACTTTAAAATTTATTTTATCTCCAAATCATAGTGAGAAACTGAAATCACAAAATATTTAATGGAGAAAATACTCTGAAATATTTTAATTTAGTAATAGCCAAGTGTTGGGTTTTTTTTAATTTTCTGTCAAAACAAAATTGTAGCATTATAGTTTAGAATGCCTTTCCAAAGTCAAGGAATGTTTCCTTTTCCTTCTAAGCTGATTATCCCCATGGTATTTTCAGACTAACTGTACTGCCTAGCTCAAAATTCATTTTTTCAGCTAGCCTTCTATCTCTAACTCTCTGTGAAGCATTTATGTCTTCCTTCGTACCTACAAGTTTTAAAAACAGTATAGTTACAGAAAAAATAATGGAACAAAATAACTTTTATGACTCCACGTTTTCCTTTTTCTAGGAGCAGAAAGCCAGCCAACCAACGAACCCAGGTGTCTCCTTACTTCAGTTAAATACTCCGTTATTACTTCCCTTCCTGACATTCAAATACATTCAGTATATTTGCTCCTATTTATTTATCTGATTTAACTTATTAGGAAGCAATATTCTGTTCTGAGGTAATATTCCAGTTTATATATTTCTTAGTCAGGATTAATGACAGGCTTTCGCTCTATTTCATTGCTTTGCTTTCTGATCACTGGTTAGATTATATCTGCCTATTCAACTCCCTATTTTCTTTTCCATTTAGTCAAGGGTAGAATAACTGTCGTGGTCACAAGGATAAAATGGCTCATATACTTTTTCTTTCTGCTCTCTTTCCCTTTTTCAGTTTGTTGGTACCACATGTCTCTTTTGCAGTTCTTTTCCACTAAAGTTTTATTCTACCCTATATCAGTTTTTTTCTCCTTTATCTAAATGTCTTTTTTTTTTCTTGTAGAGATTTCAAGAATCATTAACCTACTTGAAAACAATTATCCTTTATATTCCTATGGACATTACAAATAGAAACACTTAAGAGGCTTCAAACTGGATTCTATATGACCTTTCAGGAACTATTTTGTATCTTTTTTTATCAGTTTAGGTTGTAATTTCTCCTCACTTCTGGGGTCCTTTTAGTGAGACAAACAAAACCAAAAAGCCTCACACCTGTAATATCTCAAGAACTCCTTGTGCTGAGATCAGAAGTAAAAGAAATGTATAAAAACAGTTTGGGTTTTAGTATAATAGCTATATTTCTTTCTAGTTCTTAAGCTTTCTCCTCTAGGATATTTAAGCTATCGGAAGGGTTTGTTCTATACAGCAAGATCCCATCCTCTGAGTGCTGACCCAGAGCTGAAAATAAAGCCAGCTTGCAGGACTGGCAATACATTCCCCACGAGGCCTCCCTGATTAAGACAGCCTTCTCTGAGTTTTCTCTGCGCTCAAAAGATGACAACTTCCTTTCTCTTCTCTGCTTAAGGCTTAACTCCTTGTTTCTTAACCAAGCCAATACAGCTTCTTCATCTGCGTTCTTCTATTGTATTCCTCAATTAGTGTATTCCTTCTGTCTTAAATGGCTGCAACACTTCCTGATCTGTTACAGCACTGTCACAGTCTCTGTCAAATTATATACCGTGAGAATTATGTACATATATTTTACCAAGAGTAAAGGCTTCCTTGCGTGCTTAGCTTTCTTCAAGGACCATGCATAGCACATAATGCCAGTAACAGAGCTGTGCAACAGTTGTTTGTAGCCCTTTCCCTCCCCTGCTACCTTTCTCACCTGTATACTGTGTAAAATTTATTAGTAAAATGCATTTTGTTAAGCATTTTACAAATGCCACATTTTTAATACTGCTCCACAGGTTTGCTCTTGTGCAATTTGATCTCCTCTTCAAATAAATAAGCAGCTCTTCATATCTCTGAGGTATTTCTAACCGAATTTTTGCTCATCTACTGGATTCACAATATAGTTCTGGTTGCTCAGTAAACATACCTAAGCAATTATTTTACCTCAATATCTGAACATTATTTTGCTCTTGTGTACTCATAATAACCTACGGTACGGAGATGACCTGTTCGGTCCCTATTCACGTAACACATGCTTCAAAATCAATTAATTTAAATATGAGAAAGGATTGGAAAATCAGTCCTTTTAATCTTATTTAAGTTATTTTATCTTGCTTTTTACGGAAGATCACTTCCATACTTGCAAAAAAGAATTAATTTTTTCTTGCTCTGAATTTCTAGATTCCTGCTAGAGCATCAATCAGTAAGGGTATGGCTACCACTAAAGCAGTTCAAATTAGCAAATATTCATCTTTAACAAATAGACAATTGTTTATAAGGCAGAACTTTTCAGATCTGTTAAAAAAAAATGCACAAAATTTTGGAAAATTATTTAAATAATACATATATTAATATATATTATATTATTAAATAATATGTGTAATATTATTAAATATTATATATAGATATAATATATATAGATATAATAGATGTAATATTATTAAAGTTTACTAAACTTTATTTATATATGCTTCATTTTTTTCCCAGAAAATAAACTTTATTTTTAAAGGACAATAATTGAACAACTAAAAAAATCCCTAAAAAAGTTCACTAGATATTTATCAACAATAATTTTTGAGAATAAAATTTTCCTCATTTCTTTCTAACAGATTTCAGTTCCCCTGAAAATATGTCACTTAGTTTATCAGTAGAAAAAGTAACTCTTAGAGACCATTTTGTTAAAAATCGAAGTCTACTTTGAGTTGTTCATCAAAGAGAAGTGTGCTGATGTTTACCCATGGCTTGACCTTGGGAAACCTGAGATGTAATTAGCTCTGTGGATGTGATAACTGTTCTCTTTATTAAAATGGTCTTTTTTACTGTAGGTGAAGGATGGTCTAAAGTCAGTGGTCATGGATGCTTCTGCCTAAATGTGGTTTCCACAATAATGAAAAATGCCCCATAGTACTTTATTTTAAGGTATATGTAGATACAAAACCAAATACAGGCAACCAGATTTAGTTCTAGCCAGGAATGGAGACCTCATGATTGTACCACCCCGCTGGTCAGATATTTCTTGATTCAGATAAATATCATAATGTTAGTGTTTTCCCATCAGGTTAGTTAATAACTAAAGCTGGTCATCTTAAAATTACTAAACCCTCTTTTTTTTTTTTTTTTTTTTTTTTTTAATTCACCATAGTGGAATCACTGCTACTCAGCTTAAGACACTGCCAGGTTGTAGGGGGGGGGGGGGAATCACACAGTGCCTGCCATTCTCCCCATTTTGGGACCTATGAGTTTCCCACCACATCTACTAACAGAACCATGCCCACAAATCAGGGGGTGAAGCTTGCAGCAAACAAAATATACATGGCACGCAAAAAAATCCGGAGCCATTCCCGAAAAGAGCAAACAATTTGACAGGATTATCCCATTGCCTAAATAAAGAGGCCAAGCAAGCCCTCTAATTCCCCTCAAGCAGTACTGCGGTCAGCAGAGCAGCTCATTACAGTAATCTGCATAGATCACATAAATGAAGTGTTGGACCAAGCTTTGATTATTGTGAGAGGCATCAGCATACTTTGCTGATCAGTTCAATGAAAGACACCTGGAATTTATAAGAAAGGAAAATTCTATTGCTAATCTGATCAGATCCAATCAAATTACCACCCACTGAGTTTGGCTTCAACATACATATCTAAGACCTTGAAGCGCTAGGCAAAAATATTTCCTATAACTTGTTAAATGGACCTCTGTTCTTTCTAATTAATGATGCCAACAAAGATCTATCCCCACTACTAAAATAAATTGTTAATCTGCCTTCAGGAAAAGACATTTGCCACACTTGTTGAAACACTCAGTAGCCCACAGAGTCCTCAAGACAGAAGTGCAGCCTGTCAACCTCTGCTCCTCACACCCCATTTCTGCCCAACCCCTAACAGCAACAAGACTGTTAACTGAAGAAATGACCACTCACAGCTATGAGGGAGGCAAAATTTCTCTCTTCATAGTAACAGATCTCTCTGATAGAACAGTCCACAGTAACATATATTCCTGATACAATAGAAGAAATGGTCCAGTATTTTGTTTATTTTTTGTCTCTGCTTTTTTGATCGTGTCAGAACCCCTGGTAGCCAACCTTCTCTTCCATACCTAAACAAGACCAGGTGAGGTCATGAGGTGCAGCTGTTCTGGCTGATGACAGCATGCAGATGCAGATATACCTCGCTCACCTCGGATGCAGCCCCAAAGCCTACTCAGGGATCAGGGCACCTATGGGAGGTCAGGTGCTAGAGAAAGAGCTACTGGCTGAGAAGGACTTCAGGCAAGATGAAGCTGATAGTGACTGAATGGGAGAGGTGCCTTTTGCTGAAACCATGCAGACATTACTTGTTAAAATAGTACAACAGTCTGGATTCATGTTTGTCTCCTCACTAAGCTTCTGAATTCTATATTTCTAAAACTGCCTTTTATTTCACTGTCTTGCTAGAAATCTTTATCCTTTCCTAAGACTTAATTAGTTGTTACGCACTTGTTACCTTCATGCTGCACTGCTATAGTTTGCAATGTGCTACGATCAATGGAAGCAATGAAGTTTATGTCAGGTATAGAAAATGTCTGGCACTTCTACCATGATCTGCCATGCTCACATTGGGCTCATACTGACATGTTTAACTTGTTCCTCCTCCATTTTAGATTCCATTAAGTCATTGCTCCTAATTTTCAAAGCTGTTAATGGATCACATCCCACCTATACTAAAGATCTGATTTCAATTTACCAATGCAGATCACACAATCAAGGACAAAGTGAGTTAGATTTGCAGCAAGCACTCCCAGATGAAGGGCTATTGATGTGGAACCAAGGTATTCGAAAAGTTAAGACAAATCCATAACCCTCTTAGACATTTTAAGGAAATACTGCCAAAGCATCTGTTTCAAAAAAAAAAAAAAAAGGCACAAGAATGATATGGTCAACTTAGATGTAATATTTTATACAAATTAAAATGTTTTGAAAAGATGACAAAGAAATGTTTTGAAATGGTCATTTTCATATTTACAATATAAATCTTTCCTTTGAATTCTGCTCCAGAAACATTTCAAAATGTTTACTTTTTCTCCTGATTCAGGATGAAGCTAAACATTTGTATTCCGTTCAGTCCTTCTCAGTATGGACTGCATCAAATCTATATAAACACCGGATTCTATCTGTAAGACTTTAATTGAAAACCTGAGGCTGGGGGAAGAAGCAGAGAGTATTCAGTTAAAAATCAAAATAACTTTCCAAACCTCATCCTAAGATTTCCTTCTGAATGAAACCTTAAGTTTCCCCGTCATCAATTTGGCAGGACTAATTAATTAAAATTGGTTATGATATAGAGAAATATAGCTGTAGGGGCGTGTACTGCTATAAGCATTCCGCTCAGCTCTTAAATAATCAACAGTTACTATTAGTGATTCATAGAAAAACTTACTCGCTTTACTCATGCATGTACTACTGTATTCAAAGGCAGCACTCTACCACAGTACTGTGGTTTTATTTTTCAAAATGAGATTCAGCCAAGCCGTTACATGTCACTGATCTCTGGGGCTATGCGTATGCCACAGTAGTGCTTTTTGTAGAGAAAGGGTGAGAAGGCACTGCACTGGAAACACTTTTTATTTACAAAAAGCATCTTTGAATATGATTGTTTACTTTTTGAATGACGTGCTTTTCAAAATTTCAGCTTAAGCACTGATTTAGGACCTAATTAAAGCGCTGAGGGACATAGTCTCAAGAGAGCCTCAAATAGGTTTTTGTATTTTGGTGCGCAAAATAGTTTATGCTTGAAGAGCTATATAAGCCCATGCAGTTGGACATCCAAAATGAAAGGGCCAGTGAATTACACTTCTATTTCCAACGAATGCAACATCTCTGAGAAATTTAGACTATGGACTTGCATTGCATATGTGCTTTGAAAGTTTGCTTAGTGTACCAGCTCAGCAGCTTCCACATTATTCATCTCTGCTCTTGCTCTTGCAGAGGCTGAAAATCACTGTGAATTTTAGCTTAGTGACTTCATCCATGTAGAAATTATGCCTAGAGAGTGACGCTCCCCTTTTCTCTTTCACTTCTTAATTAAACTTTCTATTTAATTGAAGATGCAAAAGCCAATTCTCCTGGAAAAGCCAATTCTCCTTGAGGCTTTGTGGGTCCAGATGCAGGATCAGGGCCTCAGTCACCTAAACTGCTAGTTTCTTGTGTGAATCTTGTACTCTGCTGGGAGTGGGCCACAGAAATGTAACTTCCGTTAGAAACCGCAGACTCCAGATCACTTTACCTGCCATAATGGAGTAAAATTTTTTGACTCGGCAGAATTTTTCATCTGGCCTCCGCTGGCTGAACTTGCCTGATAAAGTGCTCAGCCATCAAGTGTATAACTTCCTCGGGGAAGCGGAGTAAGAGCTAAGAGCCACCGCCGGGAACAGAAAGCGCAGCTCTGTCCTCTTGACGTTTTTTTAAAAGTTAAATTACAGGGGCGTTATCTTTTGTGTTTTATTTCCTTTATTAGCCGGTGCTGCTGCCGCTTAATGGGATGCATTTGCTGAAGTAAACAATCCCGTGGGATGCTTATTTGTTCGTATTAACGCATGAATTTCGGATCTGCCGAGATTTAGACACTAGTGTTAAAAAAGAAAAGAAAAGAAAAGAAAAGAAAAGAAAAGAAAAGAAAAGAAAAGAAAAGAAAAGAAAAGAAAAGAAAAGAAAAGAAGCGGTTGAGGCGAGGGGGAGGAGGAAGGTGCTGGGAGCCGGCAGCCCGGGAGAGAGCTCCCTTCGCGGGCTGCCCGCCCCTCTCGGCCCCGGCCGCCCGCGGGCGCGCCCCGCTGGGGCCGCGCGCTCCCCCGCCCGGCTGCGCGGGTGGGCGCGGAGGAGACGCACGGCTGATATCCATAGTAACGGCGGGCGCGGGCGGGGGCAGAGGGGAGGCGCAGCAGCAGCTCCCCGCCCGCCGCAGCCCTCGCGGCGCCGGCTCCGCACCGAGCCGCGGTGAGCCAGCGCGCGCGCGCGCGCGCGCACGGGCGGGAGGGCGGGCGCGCCCCCTCCGCGCTTTCCCACGCCCCTCCCCCGGACAGCGGGGCCCGGAGCGCGCGCGCGCCCCCTTCGCAGGGGGGCGGGGGAAGGAGGGAGGGAGGAGGGCCGCGGCGGCGGCGGCGGCGGCGGCTGGACGGGAAGGGGGGGGGGGGGGGGCTGCGCTCCGGTGTGCGCGGCGCCGCGGCGCTCTCCCTGCCTGACTCACCGCGGGGCGCGGGGAAGATGCGCAGCGCGGAGGGGTGACAGCGGCGGAGCAGACGTTGCCCACCCCCCCCGCCCCGCCGCCGCCGCCGCCGCCGCCGCCGCTGCTGCTCCTAGGTGAGACCGGGCGCTGGGGGGGGGGCTGGGCGCGCACGGGCGGCCGCGGCGCGGTGCCCCCGCCCCGCCGCGCACCCCTGCGGGCACCGGGGGGGCCGGGCCGGAGCCCGCGGGTGCCGCTTGTCGCGGGGATCGCGGCGCTGCCGGCGGGGGGAAGGCGGCGCGGCAGCCCCGCGGCTCCCCGGCGTGTTCCCCCCCGCGCTTGGGCAGCGCTTAATCCCGGGGGAGAGCGGGCACTCGCTGTGCTGCGCCCCGGGGGGGCCGCGCCGGCGCACGCAGCCCGCGGCCGCCGCTGCCGGGGGGGCCGCGCCGGCGGCGGCGTTGCAAACGCCGACGCTCGTGGGTTTTGTAACTTGGCCGCGGTGCGGTGCGGTGCGGTGCGGCGCGATCGGAAACTTGTCCAGCCGGGGCTCGGCTTCGCGGCACCGCTGTTTGTCCCCATGGTTATTTAGAGAGCGTTAGCTGGACTAAGTGCGGCAGATGCAAGGGGAAGGAGGCAGAGCAGCGGCGTGTGCGGATCCCGTCGCGGATCGTGCTTCAGTATCTCGGGGAGGCTCGTGTTGGAAAAATTCATGCTAACGAACCGTTATTTCTCCTTACGGCTAGAAGGCTGGGAGTGTTGCTAGTAAGAGAGAAGAAAAATGGTACCTGAGAATTTTTATTTGGGACTATATCCCCTGCACACGTGCAGTAGCGGTTTGCTTGAGCATTTTTAGCATGTGGGCTAACGCATGTTGCCATGTGCCTTGCAAAATTCCTTCTGCTGTCTCTGATCAGTGGCAGCGTGTGCCCACATACCCCAAATCAAGGTAGATCCGTACCGTTCCCGATAGCAGCGGCATTCATGAGGAAAACTATCGTGTCCATCTGTGGCAGGATTCCTGACATAATGCATCATAATGATTCCGTAGGAAACATTTTAACTTACTCTGCTAGGCGCAAAACTAGTGTTAAAGTAGACCCTCGCATGGCAGATAGCAACTTCTCATTTGAATACGTATTAATTTGTGTTGTCTTCTGTTTATGCCCAATGTGATATATCATATATAGTAATCTGCTAAAAAGCAGAGTCAGTGGAATAAAATCTTGTCACATGATAAGAGGGTCATTTTTTTCCTAAATAAATATCAATACAGATTCAAAGCATTTCTGTGAAGTTGATATTTATTTGCCGAGCAGGAAACCTTGATCCTGCAGTGTGTAATTACTATGACGTTATAAAACTCCATTCTGGTGGCATTGTAAAAATTTTAATGACACTATAAAAAGAATGGAGATTAAGTTATTTTAGCTGATGAATTTTGGTCTGGTGATACTTGTTCGTGAAAAGGTCTGTTCTTTTTGATGTATATATATAACTCATACAGGCTGTTGCTATGCAGACACTTACCGACCCTTCTAACACCTGAGAAGTTCCATTTCAAGAATTTGTGCAAATGGTTGACAGATTAAAATTGCAAGAATTCTTTGATGTATTGAAGGTGAACTCTATGTTCTTTAAATATTAGTGAACTCCTATTTTTTTTCAGAGAGAGGAGATATGATACTCAGGTAAGAGCAGATAAATTTATCCATTAAGAGGGTATATTTAAAATATAGTATTCCAATTCATTCTGTTTAGAAAACATTTAAATGCAGCTTCCAAAAGCAGATTTGGAATGCTAAGGGCACGTTTCCTTTTCTCTTAGCATTTGGGGGAGTGGGGGAATGACTTCTGTCTGGAAGTGGGTCATCTCGTAAAGCACATGGAGTTAAAAAGGGAGGGTAGAAGTTGCAAAAATTAGCAATAGAGCTGTCAGTGAAACTACCATCTGTGAAGGCTGCACTAAACTAAGCAGAAACTAAAGCGAATTGACTCTAGGTAAGAGTTTTACTACTGAGGAAATTGAGGACAGAGCCATGATTTGACTTGCATTCCAAGAACAAGACATATTTTAATGTTGGAGTAATCAAAATTCTGTGTTGGAAATGCTTAATTTATTTCCAGCAATCAGGAACATACAGGTATTGCTTTAACAAGGAACAATGCACATTTTGGTAAAGATTTTCATGTTTATTTGTCAAATGTTAGTGATAGGCATGATGAATAATATTCTTCACAAACAGGAAAGTTGCTTTGAGCAAACTAAGAAACTGCCCAGCCTTGGACTTAGGATCTCATGGTTCTGGGTCCTGGGAGACTTCACGCTGCATGCTGACTGGAAATTAAATCAGAGCAGAGATGAGAGTGAATGCGTCCCATATATAGTCCAGTCTTTATTCATTTGACAGATAACAAGCACCATGATTTATAAGACTGGACTTTTATCTTGATGATCCCATTATCACAATGCTTTGCTTACTAGATGTTGAGAACTTAAATTAGTCCTTCAGACTGGCAATCTTTGCGATGAATTGGGCAGTTTCTACCCTGAGAGGTATGATTTGGGGTTGTTTGTACACTTGAGAAAATGTTGGTTTACACTGGTTCACATTTTCAATGTTGTCTTCACAGTTATATGAGCTACAAACTTATTTTTAAGAAATCGCAGTCCAATTCTGGAGAATAAGATAACACCTTCAGAAAATTGTACCAGCCTGGCACTCTTCACAAGCCGATGTAATTTTTCCCTCTGTGTAGGCAATAGTAGAGGGCTGCTTGTAGCTGATCTTTTAGACCATGTGCCAACTATGCCAGCTACAAGAAAGTAGTCTTGTTTCCAAGTATCAAAGTAGATAACCAAGTATCCACAGATAACCCTGGCTTTGACAAGGTAATTGACCTAGGGAAAACATTTCATTATCGTAGTTTGATTGCTGTCTTCATCCAATTTTTCTGTTTTTTTCCTTTGAGAAGAAAAGCTTGAAAATGTGATAATTTGTGTGGAGCATTTGAGCATGCTAATTTGAGTATTTTGAGCACTGAGATTCCCAGATGCAGATCTTCATGTACCTTGTTCTCAACAGCTTAGCTCTATGCACTATCAATCTGCTCCCTTGTTTGAATTGCTCTCAGAGGTCGTCTTGGTTTACTGATTACATGTAAAGACAGTGGGGAGTTGCTGGGAGAGTTTCAGTGATCACTTTGCTTCTGACATAGAGTCAGATGCTGCTCGGTAGTCTGGTAGAAGAAGAGGAAATATCTAGTGGTTTTTTTTTCCTACCTTTCTGTTTACGTACTCTGGATTAGTTGACTTCTTCTGAATGCCAACCTTTCCATCAACTAGGAAATGTATCTTTCCCCTCACTAGAGATTTTTCTAAAAAAAACCCAAAATTTGGGTTGGATTCATTCTCATAAGCTTGAGCGTAGTGTAAAAGAATGGAAAGGACCTTGTTGATATTGTCCCCCTCCCCCCAGTTTGTCTGGAGTGCAGTATCTTACAACATTGCAAATGGTACGTGTGCCCAACTTCATGTTAACTGCGCATAGCTGTCGTTATGCTTAGCTTAGGGCAGTGTTGGTCCTAGAGTTGAACAAGCTTTAACCAAAGGCAAATCACCTGAGAGGTAGGCTCCTTATGTATGTCTCTCCATTCCTTTCTTACCACCTTCGACCTTGTAGTAGTGGGTTATTTCTTACTCAGTCGACTGAGGAACATCTTGGAGAGTTTGGCAATGTCTTTCTTAAATCTACATGATATGTGAATAGTCCTGCTTGCCAGGCTCTTTCACAACAGTCAGTATCTTTACGACACCTCTAGAGAAATCCCAAGAATGTATCGGCTGCTGTGTTATCAGTGTAGTGATCATACCTGGCCTTCGTTTCCTTTTTATTAGGACTCAGATCCCAATATACCAGGCATTGAGAACTGAGAGTGGGTTAAAGTTGAATGGCTGAAACACAGCTTGCACCAGATAAGAAGTAATGAGCAGAGACAAAAGCTCTGAGGGTCTTCTAAAGTCTCTGGTGACTCTGTCACTTGAGGACACTTGTTTAACATTATCAAGTGGTCTTCAACACCGGGACATTTTCACCCAGCTAAGACTTTTACTTTTTTCCCCACTGTAGATATGAATACCTTGACTTGGTTTCAAGGCTTGTGTGATCTCTTACTAAACTACCAAAAACGAGGCCAGTTTTCCATTGGGAAAACCAATCAGAAATTCCAACTAGTCCAGAGCTAAGTTATTCTTGTAACCATCCCATTATCTCTAAACATACCATGTTCATTTTATGCTTATCAGCAGTGCCACAGTCATTTGGCTGGTGGGGAAGAGGCCTTAGGAAGCTTGAGGTGGTTGTTCTTTCTCCCAGGCCTTTGCCTTTAGAGTTTGCTCTTTCTAGAAATGTATGAAAACATAAGCCTTGACATACTAAGAAAATGCTGCAAGATACATGTCTTCACTTATGTTTTTACAGCTTTTTCATGTAAGAAATCTGAGGTAATATTTTGAATTTTTTCATGTGACTAGTTTGTTCTTTGTTCTTTCTCTGGTTCCTGCAGTCAGCAAAGATCCAAGGAGTTTCTTCTGTAATTTAGAGTATTTTAAGTTCTGATGCTGTAAAAAGGTTAAATTTAATAGTAGCAGCAGTAATAACAGATGAAGACAGCAGGGAGTTTTGCCTGTTTGAGAGCAGATTTTAGCTCATTGTTTAAATTCTAAAGCACTTTTTCCAGAAAGTGTCTCTCTACAGTGGGGAATAAAACATTAGTTTGTCAATATATTTACACACGGTGAAGCTTGATGGTGATAAACACCTGTCTTGTTTGTCTGACTGTGGATAGGTAGGCAGACAATCATGTAATCTCTTCATTTAGTTGACTGGTCCTCCTGACTGCAGTGTAGAGTCAGACCTTCGGTGCTGTTTGGTTATTGCATGCAACTCCTAACTGGCCAGTCCCATATGCATTGAAGTAAAGCTTTGTCAAAGGTTTTAGGGAGGATATATGGCTCTTCTAACAAAGAGTATACCCTTTGGATATATTTTTTTTTCTGCATGTATCTATTCAGTGAAAAACACTGTATTACACATAATATCTTTTTTTATTTCTAACTGTTGTGAGTGGATGTAAATGTCACTGGTAAATTAGTAAGACAAAGAAGTGATTGGATATAATTACTTCTAATATAGGAAAATACAAAGTCAATTCCAGTGTTCATCAAGATTTATTATATAATACTAAAAATATACATATTAAGAATAACTATAATTATAAACGTTTTATTGTTACAATACATGGTCATCCAACTGGTTTTAGGCTTTGTCTTACCTCTATTGAAACTGATACTAAAGCTCTCATCATTTAAAATAGATATCTAAAAATTGCTTCTAAAAATAATCTAGCAGCTTCCTACTGTTTTATAAAGTTTTAGATAATGGCAATTGTTGCATGAATAAATGTCCTGAGTAAATGTCAATTTGCAAATAGTTAAAATGTACTTAAAATGTAAGGTAACTGAAAACTGTTTAAGTATCAACTTTAACCCCTGGAAAAAAAGAGCTGTTACACCATTGTCATGTTTTGTTAATGCTTCTATTTTCCAGATATGGTTTCAGAGGTAACTATAAAATCTGGGAAAAGTGTTCCTTTGTTAATAGTGCAGACACCTGGAAAACTCCTTATTAATCAGCACCCAATAGGTTTGTAAAACATCTGTATTATTATTACATGATAAAAATATGTAGAACTTCAACATTCTGTACTAATATTTATAAACCACCACAGAGGTAAGTGGATATCAGGGTGAATTGTCACACAGAAAAATACTTTAGCAAAACCTAGGAAAAGTATTGAATGACTCATGTATTTTTACTGAAGCTGTTACAAAACTGAATGCACATAATTATTTAAAATCCGAGTGTGAAGAGTTGCTCCTACTCTTGGCACTAGCAAGAACCAAGAATGTGAGGTTTCTTTAGACCTTTGTTAGTATTTCTCAATCCTAATCTGTGTTATGCCCAGTTTGGGCATCTCAGAAGCAAAGACTGGCTGCACAGAAGTCACAGCATAGACTTCTGGACTTCATTTTCATTTACAAACTCACAATTAAAATTCAAAGTTTAACAGGTGCGCACAGGTTTGCAGATCTATTGCACTAACCTTTTCCTAGGGACTTCCACACTGCTTATTAATTGAATTAATTGACTGTTCAAGTGAGTTTTCATATCTGTGCAAAATAGCAATAAACCTTTAATATAATCTAAATACTGCAAAGTTGCACTTTAAGCATGGAAGCATGGGAACAGTACACAATATTATGACCATCCTTTTCTACTTGAAATTTATTGAGTCAAGTTTTTGTTGTTTGAAAGAATATGACCCATTTAAAGGATAAACAGGCCCTCTACCTCAGCACGAAATGCTGACACTGGTATTTGCTGTTTTCAGGGCTAACATCTGGTACCAAGGCTTTACAGAGTCATAGGGCAGTGTGGGTTGGACAGGGCCTCTGGTGAGCATCTGGTCCAACTGCCTCTGTGCAAGCTGGTCCAAACCCTAAGCAGGGTCAGCTGGAACAGGTTGCCCAGGACCATGTCCACTTGGATTTTGAATATCTCCAAGGATGAAAACTCAACAACCTCTCTGGGTAATCTGTTCCAATTTTCAATGACCATGACAGTAAAAAAGTGTTTTCTTATGTTCAAGTGGAATTTCCTGTGTTTCAGTTTGTACCTGTTGCCTCTTGCCCTGTCACAGGGCACCACTGACATGTCTGACCCCGTCCTCTTGACGTTCTCCTATCAGCTATTTATAAACACTGATAAGATCCAGCCTGAGCCTTCTCTTCTCCTTACTAAACAGTCCCAGCTCTCTCAACCTCTCCTCATATGAGAAATGCTCCAGTAACTTAATCATCTTTGTGGCCCTTTGATGGACTCCCTCCAGTATGTCCATGTCTTTCTTATTCTGAGGAAACCAGAATTGGAGCCAGCACTCCACATGTGCCCTCACCAGAGCTAAGTAGAGGGGAAGGGTCACCTCGCTCGACCTCCTGGCAATGCTCTTCCTAATGCAGCCCAGGATACCATTGGCCTTTTTTGCCATGAGGGCATGTTGCGGGCCTGTGTTCAACTTGTTTTCCGCCATGACCCCCAGATCCCTCTCTGCAAAGCTGCTCTCCAGTGGATCGGCCCCCAGCCTGTGCTGGTGCATGAGGTTATTCCTCCTCAGGTGCAGGACTTAGCACTTCCCTTTGTTGAACTTCATGAGGTTCCTCTCCGCCCACCTCTCCAGCCTGTCCAGGTCTCTCTGAATGGCAGCACAGCCCTCTTGCGTATCAGTCACTCCTCCCAGTTTTGTATCGTCAGCAAGCTTGCTGAGGGTGTATTTGGTCCCGTAACTCAGGTCATTAATGACGATGTTAAACATCTGGACTTGCTGGACTTGGTGCCACTGATCACAACCCTCTAAGCCTGGCAGTTCAGCCAGTTGTCAATCCACCTCACTGACCACTCTTGTCCACATCAAGTTCACTTCATAAGCACTACTTACCACTGCCACCCTCCACTCAGTGCAGGATATTTGGGGGGGCTGAGCTGAATGGAATATGCCTGTTCCACCTCTAAAGCTCGCTGTGCCCATTCCTGCTCCTTTTAAGGCTTGCTGTACCCATTTTGTTCTTTACAGAACCGCTTGGGGCTAAGCAGTAGCTCTGCAGTGGTAATACGCACAGAGAGGCATAGAGCGGGAGAGAAATGCTTCACATACCCTGAGTGGTTGTGCTCAGAGATTTCAAATAAGACTCTCAGCTGGAGTAAATTGTCATGGCTCCATTGATTTCATTGACTGCCCAGGCTGAGGATCATGCCCCATATGTCTTTGTCAGGAGTAATCTTCCTGGATGCTGGTAAGAGGGACAAGCAACCACTTTTTAAAAAAGAAAAAGTTCAGTTCTAACTGCAATGAAGCAGTGGTTGGTCAGCTCCTGACGTACCTTTCTGAAAGCAGCAAGTGTCCTGCTAGTGCTCCCTCTCTTATGGGAGTGCTGACACTGGTAGACCAGTAGTCCCCATGGACTCTTGCTTAAAGATGTCATCTTTTAATGTGATCTTGTTGATTCTTCTATATTGACAGTTTAATTGTCTAGAATTCTTGAGAAAGTGGAATGGTGAACAGGAAAGCTTAAGACCAATCTTTTCCATCTTTGTTGCCTAAAAATTAGGCTCTAAACTTTATAATTTGATACAGATTTTCAAAGGGAAGGAACCTTCAGAGGAAATATTGGTATATCTGATGTTCTTCTTGGTAAATGCCTGGTTGTGGAAACTAACGTTAGGCAGTCCTGCTCTGGAAAGCTTGCCTGAAGGGTGTTAATTTTCCCTTTGAACTATCTTTCTTTAAATATGTCATGTTCTTCTATATATACAAGCAAGTGATGTTCCTAGGTGGAGAATTTTACTGAAATCTTTTGGTCTTTCTTTTTGGATATTCAGGGATAGTACTGCAGGACTATATTTCTGTATTAACAGTACTGGTAATGTTCATTAAAAAACAAAGATAATTTTAAAAATAAAACCAAGAGCAATTCATATTCCCCCAAATAGTAGATTTTCCTATTTAAATTCTTGAATACATTGGGATGATATTCTCTTGTTATTGTATGTACCAAAGATCACTCCAGTCAAAAGAAAATTGGGAGGTTTCCCTATTTATTAAGAAGTAATTTCCTAAGTATTTTCACAAGTAAGGAAAAGCTACCACTTACTTCTGCTGACTCCTGGTCTCGTGTAGCATTTTACACGCAAGGTACCATGGGACTTGGTAATGCCTGGTAGCAGCCAGCCCCTACCAGCTTGGTCAAAGTGGGAAGTGATTCTCCAGCTTGCTGGCCTTTGGTGTATGAGGTTGGTAGTCTGTTCTCGAACCTTTGAAAGGAAAAGATTTTTGGTTCCTTATTAATTGCAGAGAAAGCATAGAATTTTTTTTTTAAATATCTTGTCTGGTGGTATAAGAACTTAGACCTTGTCAGTGTAAAAAATTTTCTTTTGTAAAACCAGTTTAGAACAGAAGTAATCTAAAAGAAGCAAACTGAATTAGAAATAGTGAATAAATACAAAACAGAAGTCTTATTTCCCTGTTGTCCTTATATTGACTTGCACCCTATTTTAAATTATGTAACATAAATAAAAGGATTGTTATTTGACCTTCATAATCTCATTATACCTCTGGAGATAAAAATACTCACGTAAAATAGAATTTCTTATTTTCTAGACAATCTTCTTTTTTAATCATCTGTATATGATGATTTTATAGCTTAATGTAAAACTATTGATTCACGGAAGTAATCCTGTGTTCATGCATTATACAAAAGCTATGTCTGCTATTGCTCCTATTGTTAGGGTCTGGAGTGTCACATTTATAAAAATCTTATTTTTAGAATTTCTTATTTCAGACACCACAACCTGTTCCAGTTAAAACCCTGGCGCGTTGATCCTCATGTAGTGATGACATAATTGAGATGGTGAGGGGCCAGTTAAAAACTAGTAATGTCCCTGAAGTATAAATGCAAGAGATACTATTTATTAGGAATGCATGAAATTATTACAAGTCAGGTGCTCCTAAAGAGGTGGTATAGCAAGAGAACAATCCAATCAAATATGTAAATTAAATGGTATTTAGCACTTCTGGTTTATCTTACATTTTCCTGCCACTCAGGTACCTCCTGGTTTATACTTTTCTTTTAAGTATCTTAAATTTTTATTGTTGTGCTATTATTTACATCCACTGTTTCCAAGGACCAAATCCTAACCCTTTGCTCTGGCCCCTTTGCACTTCTCCATTGGTGAAGGAAAGGTGGGAGCTGCTTTCCTGGCGTGTGTGTGAGAATCCCCGTGGCTGAGGATGCCCAGAACAGATCTCACCATGCAGCTTCCAGTCATTTCTCCCCTCCCTGCTCAGCACAGGACCACGTTGAAGAGTGTGAGACAACAGGCTGAGACTCCCTTTCCGTGGGCTGCTGTGGGTGGCTGAAGCTCAGCAAGTCCTAAGGCATCTCCAAGTCCCACGGGCTCAAAGTGAGGAGCTGGGGATCATAAACATAACTTCCAGTCACTTTTTTCCACACATTAGCAAAGGATCTAGTCCAGCAGTATGAAAACTAACATAGCTGTGTTCAGTCTAAAGGTTTCCATATTGCTGCATTCACACATCAAGCAGTCTAAGGTTGACTCACAAGCTTTAACGGGGAGTGTGTGTGTGGGGGGGTGTGTGTGTAATCAATTTGTAGATATTTACATAATTATTGAATTATCAGAAATACTAAGAGAATTGTCATGCATTACTATGTTAAAAAAACTGATACCTTTGTAGACTATGAGTGTTTTTGTTTATACTTTTCAGATATTACAAAAGGTTGTGTGATCATTCAGAAATTACATGGACACCATCAGCAGTCTCGGTCTCCCTTTTCTACACAGCACTTCCTCAAAAAGAAAAACCTCAATCATAGTTTCCTATAATCTGAAAAGGGAAAAGAGTTGAGGTAGTTCATCAAAATCAAAAAATTTTATACAGGTTATTCTATTTTATGAAGTTCTGACAATCTGGACTCCCTCCTAACTCTACAGTACATTTTCGGGCTGTGAGACTTGGTAAGTTCGTTAACTTGCAAACAAGAGTAGTTGCAAACAAGGCAATTTTGCTGTTGTCTGTTTGCATTCTGGAAAAGATAGTGATGGCAGAAGGGAATGGGAACTCTAGGTCTGCAGGATAGATTCTAGATATTCCAGTAATTGGACTGTAATCAAGGTTTAAATGATTACAGTTTCTATTTGTATTCTGCTGTCTTCTTCCACAGACATGAATGCAGTAGGCAGATGTTCATTTAGATTTTTGTAGAGTGGTTTGAAACATCCTATTGCCTGTTAATGGTGGGATGGGTGTACATTAGTTTTTGAGATGCAAGACTTATTGAGCTCCATTTGTGAGCATTCTGCAAGGATATTATTTTCTGTTATGCTCCCGGTTTGGGCTGGGGAACTCATCTGGTTTGCTTTACAATCCAAGGACTCTGAACGCAGCTTGAGCCCACCCTTCCTAATGTATCTTGAAGCTATTTTTATATCTATGTTTATTTTGGATATGTAAGATATTTCTACTTAATAGGAGTACACATATTAAAGAGTGTATTAATTTTGGCAGAGAACATCTCTGCTGTGTCTGACATCAACTTGAAATGCAGTGTTCCTCTTATTTAGCTGTTTGTCCACACATTTCTGGAGTTGGTGTGTTTTGTATTGCATACCATAGCATTACAGTGCTTGTTCAGTGAGCACATTCTGGCAGGTGACATTTGTGAGAGAAATTTTGCCCAAATAGCTCAAACTTTGAGTGGCTGAAGGCAAATAACAAACCTTATGGCCCATTGTTAGTCCTGTGTTATCACAAAAGACATTGCAAAGTCCTATCTGTTTTCTCAGCGGTAGGGAGTGAAAGATTGGGTCTTTGAGAGGTGTGTTCAACTAAAGCAAATCACTCCAGTTACTCTTATTCCTAGATTTCTATAAAAGATTAGAAAAGATTATCCGAGTCTGCTACAAATAGCCCTAGCATTAGTCCACAAGTTTGGATTTTCTTGTACTAGTGATTCAAATACTTCTGCTCATGGTAGTGAATCATCTGTCTCAGAGGCAGGGATGTTTTCTACCAACCAAACCATGGCTCTGTCAGTGATAGGATTGATTGCTCCTCTAAAGTATAACAAACCCTACGGAAAGCAAGAACACTTTCACCAGGAGCACTTGGTCCATGATGAAAGTGGAAATGGTTTTCTGGGTGGAGGAGATAAGAAACTGAGTGATGCTCATTTCAAACACTTTTATCTTAAACTATTGACCTCCTTTTAAGTAGTCCTGAATTTCTGTCAGCTCAGTAAGAACCCAGGACTTTCATCTGCCTGTTTAGAATAATACTATACATGAGATTATTCTAAAGAAGTTTTTGAGAGATTTATACCCTGTGTTTGCCCTGCTGCATGAACCATACCTATCCTAGGAGCTGATTGCAGTATTTATCAAAGCTATGGAGCCCCCATTTGAACCATCTGTAGGTAGTGGTTGTACCATCTGTCACTGAAGACTGCGTTCCAGAGGGAGACAATATGCACAGACTTCATCATGCAAAGCCTGTAGGGTACGGTCTCTGATGTGTGCTTTATCCTTGCAGGATGCATAGGTTGTAGTGTTTTGCTAAAATGTTTATTAAAAGAGGTTTCTGAATTCCTCAAGAGCCAGTACTTCATCCTCCTCCATGTGGGTGCATTTTGCTTCTACTGAACTCCATACATTCCTCTACTGAGGGAGCTGAGCTACGTTACCTAATTGTTAAAGGCTGTAAACAGTGTTCAAAAATGGGCAAAATGAGGCTGCAAAATACTTCAAACTAGTATGTAGCACTTGAAGATAATGGTAAGGGCCATGCAAAACAAGGTGTCTTTGGGTGCAAGCGTATCATTTTCTGTATATTGCTATGAATTAGCAAGGATTACAGTAGCAGCAGATGTTTGAGGCAGCATGATATAGACTGTGTATACTTTTGTGTTATGATTGTTCTAGCCAATATCCTTCTATTGTAAAAGAGGAGGTGACTTTAAAAAGTTTCAATAGGACATTTAACAGCATGTTTCAGAAATACTTTCACTACAGGTGTTGCTACCAGCAGCAGCATTTAAAAATTTGCTTGGTATCACTGTTTGTGATTAATGACTAACTAGTTAGCAATCAGCTAATTTGTGATTAGCAATAGTGATTTGTGATTAGCCCCTAAATCTGAAGTATAGTTTGGGAGAGCAGTTCCTGCACTGTCTTCAGGCCATATTTCACACTGGATTTGGGGGCTGCATGGTGACCTAAACAATATTGAATAAGAGAGACCTGTTACCTACTAATGAAATTATGGGTCTTAAGGACAACAAATTTTCATTACTTTGTAATTCCCTTTTTTTCACAAGCTTATTGGCAGTCCTTGTCATAGTGTAGGGTGCTGGGCAGTCATGGGGCCACGAATCCTTCTGCTACCTTTTCCAACCCGGTGTAAAGCACAGACCAGACGCACGCTGGTAACCAGAGGGTTCAAACTCAGCTGCTGAATTCACGTGTTGCCCAGGACAGTAGCTCATCCACACAAGCAGGAGGCCTGAGCTGCCATTGTTCATTTTTGACCAGCACAGCACTGGCAACCTGTCAGAAACAGACATGAAATACAAGTCACTGAAGTGGTGGGTTTTATAGTACATATGTTTTTTGGGTTTTGTTTTGTGTTTTTTTTCCTGAAACACAAGGAATAATTTGTACCGATGACAGAACCCTAAAAAGAGACATTGAATCAGTAAAGGATGATACTGTGCACTGCTGTGTTAAAGAGGAAAGGAACTGATTTAGCATAAGCAAATGGACTTTAAAAAAGCCCTATAATAGCTATTCCTATTCTAATACAGATCAGATGTAGCATTAAGAGCCTGTCCTGACTTACATATGTAATGTCTGTGTACATCTATATGCATTAATAAAATATGCCAAGAAATGCACAGCAGGAATGTTATATTGTCAGTAATGAGTACTGCATGTTTGATCTAGAACTAGCTCCTAAAGATGCTTATAAAATGCAGAGGAACAAACGTTTTATTTAAATATTGATTTTCATTGTATTTGAGTGGATTATTCTTTGCTCTTTATGGATGTTCTCTCAACGTGAAACCAAGAGGATATATATACATGTACATATATATATACACACATATATATTTCCTTTTTTTTTTTTTTTTGCGGTGTAGCAGCGACTTGCTCAGTTGCTAGGTAACAAGGTACTGCTTTATTTGCAGGAGCAGTAGCTGAGTTGATAGTAGAGACGGTGATTTATACAAAATGTGTTAATATATACTGTAGCAGTAATAATGATTATTAAAATTGCTTATTTTTATGTACTCCATGCCATAGAAAAAATATAATCAGATCATTTGAATATTTCCTTCTGTTGTGTGTAGAAAAACTGCTTAATTACTATTTCCAGTTATTTAGTGAAGCAGCTGAATTTGTACTGTTTATTTAGTAGTCTTAAAATGGGTTCTTTTAAAATATAAAATAAAGTGATAAAGTAATAGGAGATTATAAGGAAAAGTTATTTCCCTAAATTGCCCATTCATACTTTAGGTTTTTAGGGTTTTGGGGTGTTTTTTTTATTGTTTTTGTTTGTTTGTTTGTTTGTTTTTGCCTTTCGCAGACAGGCTTGCTTTTCCAACAACAATACGTTTTCCTCCAGGGATCAAGACCAAACCTGTCAGTCATCAGGGTAGAACTTGGCTTGTTCCCAGTGGCAGGCTGCCATCGCAGTTCTGCCTCCAAAAAGACCAGCAGGTGATCTGCAGGCCATTCTACCTCCTCCTTTTTCACACAAGTCTGAAAATTCAGAATGGCCATAGTTGCCTCCAGGGTAAATGCTAATACCACCTGCTTCCACTTCGGACACAGTGACTAGGTGGTGCTGGATGCCTTATCATCCATGGGCAAACACATCTCTACAGTTCGTTTTCTCCAGCTTTGCTGTTGTCTAGAAAATACCTTGGGATGGTGGAGAGGGAGGCATATGTGGTGCTAGTGGCTTCTGCATCATGTGGGTGCTCCTCATAGGTTTCTCTTAGTCCAGCCAGGTAACACCCTCACCCTGTTCTTCAAACCTTCTGTCTGTTACGTGAGATGTGGCAACCTGGTCTCGCTGCTCTTCATGCATGCAGGAAGACTACGCTCAAGTGCATGGAGCAGGATTTCTGTGGTCGCATTAAAGAGCAGATGTGCTTTCCAAATCATGGAAGCCGTGTTAACTTACAAAAAGAAATTGTCTTTGCTATTAGCCAAATATAGAAAAATTCAGTGCATGTAGAATAACTGAACACTTTTTTTGTATGCTTTGTCAGTCTTGCCTACATTTCTGATACATCTTTCTTTCTCATAAGGACTGAAGTTTAATAGTACTTCATGTGTATATTCCTCCTATTTTCAGAGCAAACATTGATCAGTTTCTAACAGTTGCAGATCTTTTTAACCCACAAGCTCACCTGTTGGACTCTGAACTTGGTTTCTGGACATTCACATGGAGCTCCAGCAAGCTACAGTTCACCTTCTTGTACCATTTATCCACTATCTAACTAAAGAGTTACTTCTCATGATGATTTTCTCATCCTGTTGGATTTTCCTTTCAAAACGCTATTATCTGTAATCCTGATTCTTCAGGGTTTCTTTTTCAAAGCAAGATCCTGGTTTATTTAAACAGAATTAAAGTGGTGTTTACCAGTCTGTGATGGAGAGTGGGATTAGTCTACAAGCCACAGCTGATGGGCAGACAAAAACAGGGCAGTTTAGATGGCAAAGCTGATCTTGGATGCGCCTCAGCACTTGTGCAAACAGGCATTTCCAGCTGTGGGTGAAGTATTACACTGCTGCTTGAAAACCAGCTGTTATTTCTAGCCTTTATATAATATCCTATGTGACATTTTGCATTAGACCTCTAATGACTTCTAACAGTCATTCACATAATCAGTTCATAACTAAATAGCTGCAGGCTTGGGCAGTATCTTAACAACTGAAGTATTCCTGATCTGATAGCTTTCATTTCAGCAAAAGAAATGGGTAGATTAAATAAAAGGAGCTGAAATGCCACTTTCACAGTATTTGGCTTCCTGAAAAGTTGCAGAAAAGAATGAAGAACCAAAGCACAAGAGAGCTAAAATGAATAAAAGTTAGAAAGCTGTATCTATACCTATAAATTTAGAAGATTAAAAGAAATTAAAGGAAAACAGAAAGGACAGATGTGGGAAAATGGGTGATAAAAAAGAGCAGCAATTATGCTTCAGCATGAGTCAAAAGGACACATGAGGATGGGACTCTTCTGTGAACCATACAGAGGAAGGTATTTGGAGCCATCATAGGATAAGGCCTTCAGAATATAAAGCATTTTCTGTTTTCCTTTGTCTTGAAGTTAGAGGAAATAATGTTTTTAAGTTTTTATGTGCTATAAAGTGAGATTGTTCACTGAGTGTCCAGAGTCAGTCACTACCTGTCTGCTTATCCTCACCTTCACTCCAGAAGTTTCACCGTTATGGCAGAGGATTGCAGGGTAGCTAGCTGGGGCTCTGTGCACAGCTTTTCTGGATACTTCATCTCAGCAGCGGAAGCATCTAAAGATATTTCTGCTCTGTCATTGTATCTTTACCATCTCATAAGAGCATTTTAACCCATACCACAGGACTCCTTTAATTCCTCAGATTTAGGAAGCTTTGTGTAAATCGTTTCTGAAGTTTCATTGCTGTTTAAAATTCCCTGGTCATAATAGTGAGCCTCTCTGAAAAAAAGGAGACATTTGCCTGCCTGATGTTTTCCTTACTTAAACAGTTAGGCTGACTATTGGGTTCTTCCCTGAATGGAAGATTATCTGTAATAGTTATTTTGATAAAAATGCTTTCCTTACTAGTTTAATCATCAAAGAAGTGGATCATTTCTAATTTTGAATCACTTTATATGATTATATTAGTGGGTTACGAACCTAGGAATCAATATGCTAGTTGCTTATCGTAAGCAGCAGACCTCTCCTCCCAATCTCAGTCAAAGGAGTCCGGTGTAGAAATGTACATGCTCAGGTAAGATAAACTATTAAAGATCATTGCTTAATTAATCACTGTTCTGCCATGAGGGTAGGGTATTGACCAATAAATGATAAGTATAGATCTAACTCTGTTCTTGAATGTGCAGCCTAGGTTTGTTTCACTGACTCGTATTTAACCCTACTGAAGTAGAGAATTTAGTCTAAATTTGGGGTGTTTTAACTCTTCTGTATGTAGCAAAAGAGTTGTGTGTCACATTCCTTTTATTTTATGAGGTGAAAGATTAAATAACTGCATTTGAGATTATGTAAGAAACAATATCTGCGGTTCTTGCCCTGAGCTATAATTATTATTAAAAGATATGTATTTCAGTATTTTTGATCACTGATTTACTCCATTAACATTTTCTTTTAGGGCCTACTTTTTTAACCTAAGGAAATAAGGTTTTTAAAATTGCACTGTCAGTCTTTTGAACTTTTGAACTGGTTGGCCATTTAAGCTAGAAGAATGGCTGATTTCAAAAGTATTAAGTTCCTATATGTTTCATGAAGGTGGCTAGGTGGGTAGAGGGGGATGCTTTTAATATCCTCGTTGTGGCAGGTATATTGTGCCTTGCAGTGACGGGGGTGGGAAAAACTGGAGGTAAGCAGCAGTGGATCCACAGTGGGAAGCTGAAATTACTACAGAAGTGGAGGGAACTAGAGATAATATGGAGGAGAAAGAGGAGTAGAGGAAGGAGGAGCTGTGGTTTGGGCCAGGGGAAGGATGGTGGAGACAGACAGTGCAAATCCACAGGGAGCTGCATCGTTACTTATGCTCCTGGTAGAACATGTTAATCACCGGATGATTCTTTAAAATAAGTCACTGTGGGATGAGTGATATGCTTGCTTAAGTAAAAGCACTAGCGCGGTTGTGTATAGGTTCTCATACCACATTCCTCACTGCTCTAAGTGCCTTGCAGCAGTGCAACATGACTAATAAGGGTCATATGCTTCTGGCATGCTCATCTTCCTCCCTGAGGAAAAATGAATGTATGCAGCAGAACATCTGGATTTAGCAGAGTGTTACAGTTTGTGGAAGAAGGTTCCTCAGTGTACATGTTGCTAGTGGGCAGGGAAAGCAAAGTCAGATAAATATGACTTCCACCCAGAATGGAAGGTGGCAGAGGGGCACGATAGGCAGTTAAGCTTAAAATGACTTCTGCTCTCTTATCTACTTTTAATCAAATATTTTACTGTTTTACGGGGATTGATGTTTGATAAACCTTGATTGGGCAAAAAGTACCTACTTTTATAAACTAACTTTTTTACATTTGTGATCAATAAATGCAATGTCATTTAGGTAATCGTAATCATTTTTCACTTAAAGTATAGGTCCATGAGAGAGTTATGATTTTCGTAAGTATCATGATCGGTTTATGAGAACAAAGAGCAACACAAGAAAACAACACGGAAAAACTGATTTTAAGATTGCAGAGAGTGAAGGCTGTGGACCACATCTTATAGTGTCAGGCCAGACTGCACCCAGGGTTGACATTTCTTATGGATCTTATTTATTTTTACCATCCTGATTCTGGGGATGCAGCATGTAAGGCTAGGATGATTTTGTGAATAAGGCATGGTATTAGGATTTAAGAGATATGACTTTCATTCCTATCAATGTCCCAAGTTTTATCTGTAGTCATAAGCAAGCCAGTTAATCCACATGTGCTTAGTTTTTCCATTTGTTAAAAAGAAAAAAAAGGAAAATAGGAAAGAGAAAACAAGTTAACATTTTCTTTCTCCTATACACCTATAGAAGCATACACCTATATTGCTCAATGACTCTACAGCCACATGCTATCAGCAGTATAAAATAAAGTGACCACATTGCAACAGAGAAAGTTGACTCTATACAGAATTAAAATGAAGGCATTAAAAAATAGTTTTCTAATCTGATGTTTATACCATGGTAAGACTCACTAGAGTATAATAAAGCTCAATCATATGGAATGTAGTATAGTGGATTGAATTTCATAATTGCTAATAATAAGTAATCCTTCTGTCTCCAGGGTATATAGAAGGTTGAAAGGCAGCCAAAGCACCGCATTTTCATTGTGTCAATCTCCTTGGCAGTTCTCTGTGGAAGCACGCTGACGGGGAGGGAAGGAGGGAGGTTGGGAAAAGCCTGTGGGTATGTATGGCATTGCTGTCGGGTTCATAACTTACACAGATCCACTGAAAAGTGGGTGCACGGTGGCAGATGTTGCATATCCCCCTGTGACACTCCAGCATGGTATTCTTTTAACTTGGGGGACGAAGCGTTTCATTGCTCTCTCCCTCTCTTAATTTCATCTGTGGGCTCGTTTCACAGGAGTCTATTCTTACTCTTAATGCTTCTACATAATTTTCATGAATACTGGAAGTATAGAAAAGCAACGAGAGGAGAATAGACCCCTAAGTTTGGACTGTGTTTTTGCTGAGCTAAATTCCTGTTTTACCATTCATAAGCTCTCACTGTACAAAACCTGTGCTGCTGCTCTAAGATAAAATGTGTAGGTTTGGATTTCATTTTTCTAAGAAGCTGGATAATAGGCATAGAAATGATGCATATAGCAGCATATCAGAGTGGTTCTGTGTTATATTACTGCATTTGAAAGTAAAGCTAAAAGAGCAAGTCTTTTACCTTCTTCACTTTTCTTTAATCATTTTTTAGCATGCTGTGAAATAAAACATACTGTGTTATATAATTTTCTTCTTAAGTCACATTGCTCAACCCCATTTTTATTTATCTAGTAAAGCAGGAAGCCATGTCTGAGTGCATGTACTTTGGAGCTGGAGAGCCTGAGGATCAAGCTCATTTGATGTTCAGTTTACAGCCTTTTTTTCATTTCATTTTGCTGGGCTCTGTCTTCCCTTGTACTTTTCATAGAGTGATAAAAATCCTGGATGCCTCAGACACAAGGACAAACAAAACTGGATACATCCAGTTGTCTTCCTGCCACCTGTTGGCATGGTTCTTCTCGAGACCTGGCCTACTTTATCTCCTTGTAGTCTCCTGCTCGAGTAAAACACAGGTGTTCATAAAGCAGGCTATAAAGGTGGAGAGTTTACAATATAGAATCAAGAGCAACTTTTAGTAAAAGTTGATAGCATCGTCGTCTTACCCTAGCGTGCCACTAATGTCGTGGATGAGAGGAGTTAATCTGCACCTACTGCTGGCCACCAACACCAACAGCCTGGGAGAGGTCCTGAAGGGTCAATAGGGAGGAGATGTGTCAGGGCTGCAGGTTGTCCTCATCTTGTCCCAGATCCGTCTCTGTCATACGCACTGAATCAGTGGGATGGGAGAAGAGAAGTAGCGCTAACGGTAGTATCCTTTACACTTGAGTCTCAACAGAAGTCTTTACAGAGCGCAGCCAGGGAGAAATATTAACAGACACCTTTTATCTTTCAGTTTTGCATGCGGTTTTTGCTTTTAGTAGCTTGATTACACTTGGGTCATGTCCAAGCTTTTCTCTGTATCCCTGAAAGATTCCAAATTCCTTCTTCCAGAGTGAAAATTAGAGCGCTTTAATGACCCAGTGATGTGAAAAGCTGGGCATTTACTGAAAGGAAGCAAAGTGTCATATTCATTTTGTCATAGTGACCACAGTGTAAAAATTGTCAAGTTTGGAAATAAAAGCGTTCTTCTAACTACCATGTACGAGTTGGCTGCAATTCTGACTTGGTATCTGCAAGGCTTTCTTTCTAGGTTTTGCATTATAATGATTCTGCAGGCAGTATTTGCAGTGGGGCTGCTCAAGCTTGTGGCAGATTGTTACTGCCTGTAGAACTGGAAAATTCAGTTTTCCTTTAATTAGCGATTTTAAAGATGATGAAAAGCTGGTCAACCTCAGGGCTTCAAATATCATAGAAAAAATTAAGATGTGGGGGGGTTGCCTTTTTCCTAGCCAATAATTTAAAGCTTTCTCTGCAGTCATGGGACTTGCACATTTTATTTCCTAATGAAAACTGAGATTCAAAAGTTTGTGGCACTGGGAGGGAGACAGACTTTTGTGAGACTCATGATGAAATCACAAGACTGAGAAACAATACAAATAGGATCCGCTTAATCTCACCATAAATGTGCCATCTCTGAAATGGTAATGGAAATAAAAAGTAATCCTAGGGTTTTTGTTTTTTTTCTAGCCGTGTATATAAGCATCTATGAGACTGAATATATTTTAGGACAGGTCTGCTGAATAAGAAAATAATATTTTTACACAGTCAGCTTTCATTCTAGCATTTCATTTTAACTTCACCCCATCCTTTTCAGTTCTGCAATGCAGTGTAATCCCTATTTTATTGGAGTACAGCATGTCTAAGTGAGATGCTGGCTTCATTGCAGGCAATGGTATTTTGCCATCCACATCAAGAAAACCAGGATCTCACCCTTGTTAACAGTAAAAATTGTTTGAGAAAGAATCTCACAGGGGAATTAGATCATTGTACACAGGTAATTTATAAAGTTGCAGAAAATGTTTTAGATGTTATCAAAGTCCTAATGTATGTATGTTTGATGTATTATTACTCCGTGTTAAACTGATATTCAGTACGCATTCTGAAATTAAAGCAAAACAAGGCATATCTGAGCCTTTGGGAACAAGGGACCTTGGACCAAGAACATGTGTGTAAATCTAGCCCAAAGGTAGAGCTAAGGACTGAACACAATTTCAGCAGGGAATGTAACTTGTGCAGCTCCAGATTTCCAGCACCCTGATACTTCTGGCAAGCACAGAAGGTTTTTCAGTGAGCTCTGCTGCCCTGGACAAGCACAGAGGTCCATAAGAAAAGGCAAAAAAAAAAAAAAGCATTTTTATTCTGCTTGGAGGATTTTGTTGTTAATATTTAAGTTAATGAAATGGGTGACCTATTGAATTATTTTTCTAACCCTTTATCCAACTTTAAAATGCATGAAAAATTCAATACTACTAACATAGCAAAAATGATTTAAATGTTGTGTGCTCACTGAGTGCATAATCAGCTGCAGTATATAGATAACTTTTCAGTTTGCTGCACAGAGATTTAGCTGTCCAACTTTGAGCTAAGTTAAAATAATGATGTACATTCTCCCATTTAATTTTAGATCCTATTTTTCAGTATATGGGTCAGCTCCTTAACCCAATCTTGCATTAGTCTTGTTGCAAGAAGCAGTTTTAGATCAATGATCAGGTCTTCCACACTTTTATTTCTTTAAAATACTGTCCCATAATTGAATTTTTTTTATATCTAGAAATACAGAGATGTCCAAAGACAGCTCTTGTCTTCTTGCAATATGCACAACAAAAGTTGTGTCTTCTCTCTTAAACAAATTATTGTGCTAGTGAGTATTTTATTGATAAATCTCTGATATTTTTCTTAATCTTTCAGGAATTATAGTGCTTAAAAGGAAAAGACAGTTGTTTTCTTCTCATCTTAGTTGTTAGGTTTAATAGGTTTTGCTATCATTCACTTACCCAATACCTTCTCTACAGTTGGGAAGAACATTTTGGCATGCTAGCCTGTGTCTTCATTTTTGCTTGGGGTGGGGGGAGGGAAGAAAACCTGCCTTGATTTTGAACTTATAATAGACTATATGAGCTTCTTTAAGCAAATCTTAATGAGTAATTCCTCAGTTGTATATCCTAGAAATATAATAGTAAGTTCTCATCCCAGTTTGCTCTCATGTGGAGTAGTCTGATGCCAATCAAATCCAGTTCTCTGACTGTTTTTTCAGATGTGTTGTGGGTAGCTAGTCTTGCTCCTGCTTTCTATTATGCATGTGTATGAACCTGATAATTTATATCAAAATACATGGGGTGTATGTGTGTGTATATGTAAACCCCATTTACACCCTTTCACGTACTTCTTCCAAGATTTTGGAATCAACTCAATGAATTGTGGCGATTCAAGTTTCATTATCCGTTCCATTTTATGCCATAAAACCTCAAACAGGCAGATAGTTTGGGAAGTCAGTCAACATGTGTTTTTGGAAGATATTTCTGAGGGATTACAGCCAGCCCAGGTCTTGTCCATAGAACTCTCTGTATCTCGGGGAGGGGGATATGGAAATATATGGAAATCTCATTTGCCCTCAATTTATATTTGTTACAGGCTTTGTTAATACATTTTGTTACTACACGCACAAAGCAGAAATGTGGTCGTAGTTACAAGCATGAGTGCCTGTCTTGGCACAAATAGAAGCCATATTCTGGGAATATATCACGTAGCCTTTAGTCTTAACAGGAGGTATAAAGCAGGGATGTTGCTTAGCAAATACTACCTTCTTCCATTCTCTGCTTTTAAGTGATATGCATGGAAAAGAACTTGGGCTAGTTTAGGCTGTTGCCTTTTTGGTGTCTATTGAAAAATAATTTCATGCAGATCTTACAGTAGACACTCTTCATTGTGCTTGTCAATTGTTTCACAGCTTTACACATATTTTAAATGAGATAGCTGGACTGGGCTGCTTTAGCATTTAAATGAAGCCAAATTAGTATTCTGTCAGCAAGCAGAAGGGGTTTTTATACTAGAAAGGTGTAGGAGGGAGATGGATAATGACGGGTGAAACTTGCTGATACAAACACATGCCATGTTTTCTAAAAAATATGAAATTCTGAACCACTGAAGCTTGTACATTGCTAGGCTGACCCTGGATGATTTTAACATATAAGCCTATTCTTGGGGTGTTACAAAATGTATTGGTAAAATAATACAGTGATAACACACAGGAGTAAATTTAGATATTTTGTAAGTATTTTTTGCCTCAAGACACCATAATCCCTTTCAGTTTTGACAGTAAGAAAACGTCACCTAATGGAGATTTCACAAGGTTTTTAGTGGCTAAAAAAAAATCAGAGGCACAATTTTAAAAATACCTAGCAGGAGCCTGTGTTCACAAAGGCATTTATTTCTTTAAAGCATTGTTGAACAGCCATTCTGCAAAATGCTTCATAATGGTAAAAAAAAATTTTCTCTGCCTATATCTTGTGCATCCCAATAAAGAGCTAAGCAGTTATATTATGTTTGATAGTATACTAAATCATCATAGATCACAGCAAGGCGAGTTTGTTGCAGTACTCCTCGCAGCACCACTTGTTCAGAAGATTCACTGTACAGACTATGAAAGAATAGAAACGCATGTGGGTGTTTGTTCTGTTCTGTTTCAACCGTTTCCTAGAGGTGCAAAATAAGGACAGAGATTGCTGAAGAATGAGGCCGTTTCTTTCTGCAAGCTGGAGCACTTAGGTAGTTATCTCATAAGAGGCATATATGGTGGAAATTAAACATACATTCAAAATGTTCATTACACAGTTATTTCACTCCTTAAAAGGGGAGCAGATGCCTTTAAATCAAATCTGATTTTATTACTAAACCAACAGCTTCCTTTCCGTTTTTCCCCTTAGGCTTAAAAGCCTTAAGGCTTTTTTTACCTTATTTGTTAGTCAGCAGTTTTGGCTCATTCTTTAGTCATCATTTCTCCCCAGTGCCTCTGTCGTGGTCGGGGGACAAGGTGGCAATGCAGTTGCAAAGGTGGATTAAACTACTGAGCTGGGTGGGAGGCTGTGAAGAAATAAAGTGGACCCAGAGCAAAGCTACAAGGTGAAAAGGAACTTGGGGTCTGCTGAGCTGAGAGCAAGATGTGAAGAGAGAGAGTGCGAGATTGACAAAGGAGAAGGAAGGACATGGAATTTGCAGAAAAGAAATAGGAAAATTATCTAAATAGCCAGAATAGACAAATCAAAAAAAAAAAAAAAAAGTATTCTGATTTATCACAAATGCCTTATAGATATAACCTACTGGTATTCTTCAAATAGTTACCCTATAATTTTATTGTAAAATGTAAATCATCCATTAGCTATTTCCCATCTGATTACTATAATGACCTATTTTCAGGTCCTCCTGTTCTTCAGTGTTACTCAGCCTCTTCAAATTTCTGCTACTCAGTTTATCTATCATGGGTTCCAAATTCCCATTTCTCCTTATCATTTCAGGAGCTCATGCTGGTTGTATCTGCAGTTAAGAAGGGGATTAAAAAAAATTAACTTTTGCATTTTAAATAAAATATAATTCCTTGTACAGTTACAACTTAATTCTAGTTTGTTCCTTCTCTCGTCATCTTGTCATTTTTCAGTTTATGATTCGCATACAACGCTTTGCTATTTGCACGCCTTCCCCTTTGCTCACTGACCACTGCCCGGGAGGAATTTCAGGCCTGCATGAGATCTCTTCAGCTGAATCAGTTTTGCATTTGTCTGTAACTCAATGGTCAGCTTTAATTTTCTGCAGTTATAATGGGCTTTGAAGGTGCGCGTCGCTGGCTACGTGTCCTAGTGCTGAAGCATGCAGAGTGTGTTCGGCACAAGCCCAAGCGCGGCCCCATTGCAAATATGAAAATTTCCAGGTGCCTGTGGGCACACTACGCTCTGCGCAGCCTGTTTTCCAAGCTAGAACGTGGATTTTATTCCTAGGCTAACTACGAAGCTTCACAGCGTCTGCTGTTTTCTTTAGAAATGTTTGCTAACTTTGCATATCATTGCAAACCTTCAAGCTCGAAGAATCTGGAGAGCATTTCCCCTGTTGTCTGCGCTGTGCTTTGATGGGAGAACTGTGTTGCACTCTCCTAATATTGGTTCTGTCTCCCCAGCTCGCAGCAAGGCGGCGTGCCTGGCTTCTGATGTCTCCGTGGGAGTATTAGCACTTGGTAAATTACTTGTGATAGATATTAATTCAGAAAAGATCAGCTGTACCTATCTCGGACCAAATTAGTGTTAAACGGTGGAATGAGTTCCTGAAAATTAAAGAATTGCCCCCAGCTGACTAAGCCTGTTGCGTGTGATGCAGCCGCATAATATAAGATTTCAAAGAAAACACAGTCATTTACTTTCACTTTTGGGCAGATATTTGGTTTATTTATACTGTTGAATATCTATGACAAATCTACTTGAGAAAATATGAGCACAGATCATAAATGGAAAATATTTTATGATTCAAAAGTTCATGTTACAGCAGAAGCAAGTAAGAGATTAAATGTCAGGGTTCTTAAAATAAAATAAAAGCCCCTACAATTTCTGCATCCAGATAATCACAAATACTGGAAGCATTCAAAAAAAAAAAAAAAAAGCAACTAGATGTGTGCATGAGTAATTGAGTTTCTAAAACTATACTTAATTAACAGTGACTGAATTTAGGCTCATTTATTCATTTGAAAAACCCCAAATGCTATTTAATTCTGTAGTTCCACTCAGAGATATATTTTAAGTCTGAATAAGTCATGTGAACATATCCCAAGTGGCCACATATTAGAAGACAGCAAATATGTTACACTATCATCCAATTGTCCGTAATAAAGGGTTTTTTTTCTCCTTGCTTGTCATTCATATAAATCTGCTCTTCTGATTTATTAGTAATCATAGTTCGCATGGTGATTTGGTATAAAGTGTTCATGACAGGATTTTTTATGTTATACTGGGTTAATTTGATCTATGTTGTAGCACGTTTGTGAAAAGATGATGTAGAAACTTATTTGGTTTCACAGTAATATTACTGATTAATATACCTAATATGATAAATTAATATATATAAGTAAATATACATATAAATAAATCTTTCTTCTTTCAAGTTTAAAATTTCAAGCTCTAGCAAAATTAAAGATCTGCAAATATGTCCCAAGAAAATGTGGATTTTTATGGCAATATTTCTAATGTGAAGGCTGATTATTTAATATTGTGGTAGCATTTGTTAGATAGGATTGAAATAGAGTACAATCTTGATAACTTTTAAATGGGCTGAATCCATTATATAAGACTTAATTGAAGAAATGTGAAAGTGATTTATTTTGGAAGTACAGATCACATGAGAGAATATAACAAGGGCTCTGAGAGCGTATTGCTGAATAGCAGTACTGAGGGAGTGATCTGGGCAGGAGGAGTGAAGCTACTGGATATTAAACTGAACATCAGTCAACAACATGACACAAAACGGGACACTGATATATGGATTTTGTGCATACTGACAAGAGTGGCATGAATTGAACTTTATAGATTTCTGTTCCCTCCTATGGTCCCCTTTATGCTTCAGCTGGGAAAATGTGCATACATGCAGGATTCTTTATGTCCAGCTAAAACAAATTTAGGGGAGAGCAATATTCTAGGTTAAAAAAAGTTTTGCGAAATTGTATGTATGTTATGATAAATGACTTGCAAAAGAAAACAAAAATTTGTGTTTTATATCATTTATTTTTAAAGCAGAAAATATTATGTATGTGTTTATATTGCTTTTTAGATGGGAGGAAGAGAATTGCTGGGGGTGTTTCTGCTCATTTTGTACATTAGAAATCACGGTCATGTCTTGCCTGGAAAACTTCTGACCAGATACCTAGTGTAATAAGCATGTTCCTTCTAGAGAGAACTAGATTGAGGTCATATGTATCTTTCTGCCAACATGTAAGTGGATGTTATAAAGGACATAATGATGAACTATTTTCATAAATCAATGAGGACAGAACAAGAGCTAGAGCAGAGCAAATTTATGTTAAATATTCATAAACATAATTCAGGAATCAGAATGGTTAATCACTGGATCAAGGATATTTGCTAAACTACAATATTTAGAATTGTTAACAGGTATGACCAGGCAATGGGGAGGTTCTTGGCAATATTAAGAGTGGTTTGGGAATCATTATAGACATGATTCAGGGCCTTTGACTTCTTGCAATGTCTCTGATCTGCAGTGAGCTGCATACCCAGGTCTGCTAAGTCAGTTTGGTTTCATGCGGTCCAAGAATCTGCTCATGTAATGCTCTCTGCAAAATAACGACTGCTGGTGTTACACCACTGATGTGAAAATTGGAGAATGAACTCCTTAGCATCGTCTTTCCTTCCTTTGACTTCATTGCATGGGCCAGATGGGCCTACGGTAAAGAGCAAGAAAGGCAAAGCCTGACCCGTGGAGATTAGGTTTATCTTCTTTTTGAAGATTCCTTTGAAGAGAACTTTTTTCTGTTTTCAGGAACTTCTGAAAAGGATGAAAAAAAAAAATAGAGACAGAGCAGAGGTGAAGAAAACATGCTACATTACCCTGCATTAACAGCCCTCTGCAGCTCTTCTCACAGAAAAAAATCAACTAGAATTTATAGCAAAAAAGACTTTCCCATGATAATCCATCCACTGGTGGGTTTTGCCAGAATACTTCATCAATAATGTATCTGCCAAAACTGTGGAATTCAAAAAGATGCTCCCAGATATTCCTTTTAATTTAAAAAATAACTTTAAGGAAAACAAGTTTGAGATAAGCAATTCTTTGCTGTTATTTGTTGTTAAGAAGAAGTTAAGATTATCTTTTTTTAACTGTAGTGCAAAATCAGACTCCTATTTGGAGAGCCCTTCAGTACAGTTTGCCCATTTGCTTTGTGCTGATTTAGTTACATACAGAAATTTTTTTCTTACTTAAGCCAGACTAATGTTGAATGTTTGATGAAGGAATCTGCATAAGAAGATATGTATGATCTGAACAGCCTTATGACTTCAATTTATCTCAAATCGCACAGACAATAATCTTTTATGTTGGAAAGTGTCAGGTTGCCCGAAGCCACAAGCAAAGAACTTGCTTGAGCAGTTGATGGGTGAGTATCCTTGCCACTTTGTTTGTATCCTTTCATAACCCCACTTTTTTGATGGTGTTCCTTCCTGCTCTTACCTCAAGGCATAAAAGAAAGAGATATTTTGAGAAATGCTTTGCTGTCCCCTTGCTGCCCCCGGCAGAGTTAATCCAGCCGCCCTGCTGTGCTCGTAGAGCCTGTTCTCTGCCACCCACCAAGCTTCCTCCTCTCAGATTAAGAGTCAAAGGACAGCATGATGCCAGCTCTGCCTGTTGTAGTTTGCCATGGTGGTCATTGCCTTTTTTAAGACGGCAATAGTGTTGCTGCAGTTGTGATAATATAAAGGGTATAAACGAAGCAAGGATCTGAGGGAGAATTAGTAGCTTTTTTTAAAGCCACATAATATATATTTGGAAAAAAGTTTCAGAGCCTGAGAAGCCATGGCACAATCCAAACTGAATGTAGGTTAGACAAAATTGTTCTTAGTTTAAATTAATTATGTTAATCAATTAGGCTACTTGAAATAAAATGGTAAATAGCTGCAGTGGAGATGTGTTGGTAGCTTTTATATTTGTTGCTCCGGTGAATACTTTTTCCATTTGGTGTTTGTTCCTCTGGAATTTTGCTTGAAGGATGAGACTGGTGAAACTGGGGGGGGGGGGGGGGGGTTGAAATCTAGGAAGGGGTGCTGATACAATTTAATTCAACACAAGATTTTCTTCCAGAATCTGTAGTAATTGCTTTAATGAGTTTATACAAAGATTCCAAACCAGGATGGTATAGGATAACTGGGGAAATAGGGTTGATGGAGTTTTTTTTATTATTATACTAAAGCTATATACCATACTATAACCAATGTATATATGTGTATGCATAGATACATATATATGTATATCAGCAATAACTGAGAGCCTTCTTTATATCATGTTTTATATGTAGGTGCCTACTTCCTGTAAACTAATAAAATGGAGATTTTGAAAGAGGGACACATCCCAGTCAGAATAACACATGGTAGCCAAAACAGAATCAATGGCTCCTATACAAGTACATCACAAAATGTGACTTACTTCATCCAGTACACCAAATGATGTCAGAGAAAACTGTATGGCCGAGTCTGAACAGCCCCTATGCAGTAGAATGAATCCACACTGATGACTGATAAAAGACAGAAACACTCAGTTATGAGAAAAAAAAAAAAAGATTTTTCATTAAATGGCTGCCCTGTCTCTGACAGCTTCGTTTCAGTCCTCAAGGGGAAAATGATGAAAAACCTTTAACAGGCAAACTGGAAAACTAAATTTGGTAACTACTGAATACTAAAAAGTGGAGGATGATATAACATGGCTTCTGTTAAAGCATTGGCTTTAGGGCTCTTTGCAGACGTTTTGCTGCTAGGTACTCTCTTCTTTCAGGTGGCCCAGAGTGAGAGAGACCGTGATTCCTCTATAATAGATGCATTTCATGTTGGACTTACACTGCTCAAAGTACCGGCTGCTGCCGAACAGGAAATTTCCACCCCCTCCGCTTTTCCCCATCCTTGATCAGATTTTCCTGCCCCTTTCCTTGTGCTTTTCTGCGGGCCAGTAAGGAAACACGTAAGGAGCTGCTCCCAAAGAAAACTGCAGCCTTCCCACCTCCGGGGCACTGCTGCGGCATGGGGTCACTTCCCTGATGTCCCTGGGGGTTCACCTTGTTGCGCTTTGCTCCTTGCAAGGTAGCAGCCCCAACGTAGTTTTCATGAGACTTATAGGGCAATTTGCCTGTACTTTGATATCAGTGTATCAGGATGGTTTATGTCCGTGGGGCTCTGCTATCGTTTCAGTAGAGTAGCGTATCGACCTTGCCAGTGATGGCTCTTGTATCAAAAGTTACGAACGTTTTTCACATTTTTATCCTTGCAATTCTTCTACTGCCCTTTCCTTAAAAAAAGTGGGTAAATGTTCATGCTAGCAGTAGGGCAATGCACAAGCAAGTTTGTAACTCAGGCATGTTTAATGCTCTAGGGGGTGAGAGTGAATACCGACATCAGCATATATTTGGATTGGTGTGTGTGGTCGTTACTCTGGGTTTATTTCCACAACACGAAGCAGCCTGAGTGCAAATCATAGCTAGCCACTTTGCATCAGTTCTGCCTGAATTAGATATTCAAGGGTCAAGCCCATGCTGTCAACATGAATGTTTTACCGTTCAGAAAAATAATTTTACTAAATTAAAAATATTTTAATGCAATAATAACTGGGTCTTCAAGAATACACCTGACAACTTGTAAACATTTAGGGAAACTGAATACATTTTAAATAAAAATAACAACATTTTTTCTGATACTTGGTCCAGGTTCTCCTGTCCAGTATTTGGCTTGTCTATCTGTATCGCACACATGCCTTTTGCAGCAGTTGTGTATCTATGCAATGCTGATGATACAAAAATGTACAGAAGGGCCTGCATTAAATTCTAGTATTAGAAGGAGATATTTAGCACCACCTTAGGTTTTTCATTATTTTTATTACCATTTTTTACCAGTGTATAATTGCTTGATGTAGAAATACATAATCAATTTTCAATTCTAATATATTAATGTCTGTATAATTAACTGATATTATTTTGATATTATAGACTTTACCTTTTACTGACTGTGTTTGTTATAACTGTGAACTAGAGTAATCTGCATTTTTATTCCAAGCAGTAAAGGGTTATTTGCTTCTTTTGATATTATGGAGACAGTGTTTGTCGCTATAAGTTATTAGAGAACTTGAGCATGTAAAATACCTATTTATTTAGTAGATAAATGCCCCATTCTTTAAAAAGGCTAGAATTTTTTTTTTCTTTTTGTTTGGAATTAAATCTGTGATGAAATTGAATCAAGATCAGAAAAAGGATCTGTTTCACAGCTGTTAGAATTTTCTACAGAGATTTGTGTTTTATCTCCTAGATCTCTTTACACTATCTAGGCTTCATCTTTATATGCAGATTAGGTTGCTTTGCCGATAATGGCATTTTTAAAAAAGATAAATAAGTGATTAGCTCATTATGAAATGTGTTGTAGTACCAGGAACTTTAATTATAATTTATCTGCTGTGTAAGTAATCCTGCAAAATGTAATAGAATAACATATTGGCATTGCAATTGCTCTCTGGCAGTGCTATGTGACTAACGTGGAAGACCTTAAGGGGACTGGCCGGGAATAATATCGCTGGTCTCCACGACCACACATTTTCCAAATCTGATTTGAACAAGGAAGTATTGCTGTTGTTATTTCAACATAGAGGCAGAAACATAAGTCACTAGTGGAGAAATAGCCTAACAAGTCTATAATCTAGGACTGTATTTGGGAGTTTATTCCACCTTTCTAACTTTCCAATATTTTTTCCAAATACAGCCTGTGAAAATACTAGGAATATATAGTCACTTTATGTACAGACCTGCTTAGTGCTTGCTATGGCTTAGGTATATCATATTTTCAGCGTTGTCACTTAGAAAAGATGAGACTCTGTGTATATAATAGACTTTTAGGATTTCTGCTTTACATTTTTGTGAGCCTCATATATAATAAAAAATTGCTCACATGTAATATTTGTGCTTACATCTGAGGCTTATAAAACCATTAAACTGAGATATTTTTAAAAGACCATGGATTTAACTTCATTTTTAATTAAAAAAATTTGTTTTTAAAAAGTGGTTCATCATGGAGCCTGAGACACATCCTCAGGAGATAAAGTGAATATCATTATTGGCCAGGTCTAATTTAATTGTATTTTCCTGACTTTTATTAATGAAAAATTAAATTAATATTTTTCAGCTGAAATATTAAAGATTACCAGTTACAGGCACAAAATCACCATTATTATTTTATCTTTAATGGAACAAAAAGTGTTAGCACCAGATATATTCAGACACCCAGTTCTTATACTAATGAGAATTTTGAAAACGATTTAATGGCAAAATGATTTGTCCAGTAAAGTCAGGGCAAAAATTCCAATGACAGCAATAGTACCAAATGCTATCCAGAGAATTCTGCAAAAACTAGTAACACCTCCTGAGCCTGAATCTGACTTGGGATGGCAGTGACTTTACAGAATTGTAACACCACTGGTCCCATGGCAAGCTAATTTACAGCAGTGCAACTCAGATGAGAACGAGACCCCCCCTAATTCACAATTACTTTTACTTTGAGAAGACTTTTGGTCTTTGGCTTCTCTGTAGTTGCAGATCTGCAACTAAATTATATATTTTAGGGAAAAAAAGTCAGTTCCTCATGTTCAATGTATAGAAACAGGACTTGTTAAGCAACCATCTGTCTTTGTGAAATGCTGTCACCAAGACAACTGACATCTGTTTCCAGTTGGCTAATTAATTCAGGGGGATAATGACACATATTGCATATCATTTATAGTCCCTTACAAGTCTTTTCATATACATAAAAAATAATTGTTTCCATTGCAATTGTGCAAACCAGGGAAGTCTTGCATCTACCAGGGCTGCAACAACTCTGATAGATACTCTGATCTGCAACAACTCTGATCAGAAACTCTGATCTCGAGAACTTTCTTCTGCTGCCCGAGGGGGGAAAGGGGCAAGAGAGGTGCAGAACGTGCCTTTTTCCACAGCTCTCGGTCACTTTGGAGCTGGGACTGACCCCACAGGGCCTCGATCCTTTGCAGAGGACAAGATTAACAAGATGACTTGGCAAATGAGGCTTCTGCATATGCAGCACCCCCAACAAGCTTTAGCACAGCTAGAGGAGTGGGGCATGGGCTCATTTTATCAGCTCTGCAATTTAGTGATAGTAGTCACTTTTATGAAAGTTTAATGACTCAGCCATATTTATCTTTCAAAATACACCATTATTATACCATGTAATGGAAATCTTGGTCAGCATGATATTTTTTTGGTGAACTTCTGATCAGAGTTATATATGGTAACAAGCCTGGTTTGCTTCCTTTTCTCAAGCAGGGTAGCATTCTTCTTTTATTATTGTCTTTGCCATACCCTGGTGGTATGACCTGAATCCGGTATTCAATGTCAAAGTTTATTTAAAAAAAAAAGCTCAATATAACTATTTTATTTAAAAATTGTAGTTTTGCATTTTTGATTAAATATACAAAACTATATTGATCTGAGAGCTGTAGCAGCTCACAAGAGACCTGAGGATTTAAGGAGCTAAGATTTTCCTGAAGTAACTGTCAATCTACCATGTAACACTGGAGTTATATGGATAGGATCTGTCAAAGTTTGCGCTAAGGTGTTATCCACATTGAGGATTTATACAGTAAATGTATTTAGATCCATTTTCAAACTTTTAATTAAATCAACCATGACAGTCAGGTAACCAGGACTGATTGGTTTGAGCTAGCTTCATGGGGATTCTGGGCACTATCGTGTTTTAGGGGCTACTTTGTGGAAGAAAAGTGGTAATAATCAATGTATTCTTTATTCACCATTCCAGAATAGCCAGGAGTTTCTTCTAAGATAATCAGCAGTAAAATGGTTAATGACATTGCATTTATCTAGTGTTTCTGGCTGCTTACCTGCAGAAGTAGGAAGATCGCACCTTGTTGGTTTTTATTTACCTGTTTTCCTTCGTAGCCCTAAATGTTAGGGTCATTTCCTAATTAAATGAAGCTTAAATTCCAGAGTGTCTGATGCTGCCACTAGAAAATTACTAGTGCTATTCTGATCTCTCTCTAGTTTTCCACTTTGTAGCTAGTTCCTAGCATCTGACTATCACTGCGTGATTACTTAGTCCAGACTTCTTGCACTACTGTGGTACTAATTCTGCCCCACATAGTAACTTTTCAGATTATTTCAAAACAAAAGGAATTGATATCCTGAATTGTAGTGATCTTTATAATGCCTATTTAAAATTTTGAATAATTATAAAAATACAGTGTCAGATCGTATTTTTCAATCAGAATAAAAGACTAGGCAGAAGGTTATTGCAGAAATAATGCTTAGTTTTAGATGGAATGACTTGTTCATTCCAGCATCTGCACATATGTAGTCATCAGGGAGTTACTGGGCTACATGTGTTTGTTTTTTAAAACATCTGTCAACTAAGTCGAAAATCTAAGTGCAAAATGTTATATTGGTTACATTTGTGGATTTCTTACATTTCCTGGTGGAATTTCATTTTGTATACTAATCGTTGGAGAATATGGAGATAAAAATAGGATTAAATCTGTGTGCATGTGTCAACTTTGGACAAATGACTTGCCCTGTCTCCTTTAATTGTATTACAGTATAAGCAAGTAAGTTATGCCTATTCAAGTTACAAGTTGCGGTTGCTTTATTTTGCCTCAGGTATCATACTGCCAGTGAAGAAAGAGGCTTATCATGTACATGCTGCCTTTGTCCCGGTAATGAAATATAGGCTGTGCAGAGCCTTAAGCTACTCTAACAGTTTCATGACATGATCTAGCTAATTATTGCAGCCACATTGCAAAACTCATTTCACTTTCTTGTATGAAGTAGGCTACAAGCCGTTTGACCAAATGCTTTGTTGCATAGCACTTAGGTGCATTGTATTGTTGTCCCTATAGTTGTGTTACTGTGTTTCACTATTACCTGGGATAGAAAATATTCATGGGGAACTAACTTGCAGGCTAAATAAGTGCAGACTAATAGCTATTTGATACACAGGCATACCTTGGAGATATTGTGGGTCGGGTTCCAGACCCCTGCAGTAAAATGAATATTGCAATAAAGCAAGTCACACAAATTTTTTGGTTTCTCAGTGCATATAAAAGTTATGTTTACACTATACTGTAGTCTATGAAGTGTGCAATAGCATTATGTCTAAAAAAAATGTACATATCTTAATTAAAAAATACTTTATTGCTAAAAAATGCTAACCATCATCTGAGCTTTCAGCGAGTCGTAATCTTTTTGCTGATGGAGGGCCCTGCCTTGATGTTGATGGCTGCTGACTGATCAGGGTGGTGGCTGCTGAAGGTTGGGGTGGCTGTGGCAATTTCTTAAAATAAGACAGCAGTGAAGTTTGCCGCATCGATTGACTCTTCCTTTCACAAAGGATTTCTCTGTAGCATGAGATGCTGTTTGATAGCGTTTTACTCACAACAGAACTTCTTTCAAAATTGGAGTCAATCCTCTCAAACCCTGCTGCTGCTTTATCAGCTAAGTTTATGTGATATTCTAAATGCTTTGTTGTCATTTCAACAGTGTTCACAGCATCTTCACCAGGAGTAGATTCCATCTCAAGAAACCACTTTCTTTGCTCATCCATAAGAAGCAACTCCTCATCCACTAAAGTTTTATCATGAGATTGCAGCAATTCAGTCACATCTTCAGGCTCCACTTCTAATGCTAGTTCTCTTGCTATTTCCACCACATCTGCAGTTACTTCCTCCAGTGAAGTCTTGAACCCCTCAAAGTCATCCATGAGGGTTGGAATCAACTTCTTCCAGACTCCTGTGAATGTTGATATTTTGACCTCCTCCCATGAATCACAAATGTTCTTAATGGCATCTAGAATGGTGAATCCTTTCCAGAAGGTTTTCAATTTACTTTGCCCAGATCCATCAGAGGAATCACTCTCTATGGCAGCTATAGCCTTACAAAATGTATTTCTTAAATAATGAGACTTGAATGTCGAAATTACTCCTTGATCCATGGGCTGCAGAATGGATGTTGTGTTAGCAGGCATGAAAACAACATTAATCTTGTTGCACATCTCCATCAGAGCTCTTGGGTGACCAGATGCATTGTCAATGAGCAGTAACATTTTGAAAGGAATCTTTTTTTCTGAGCAGTAGGTCTCAACAGTGGGCTTAAAATGTTCAGTAACCCATGTTGTAGACAGATGTGCAGTCATCCAGGCTTTGTTGTTCCATTTATAGGGCACAGGCAGAGCAGATTGAGTGTAATTCTTAAGGGCTCTAGTATTTCAGAATGGTAAATGAGCATTGGCTTCAGCTTAAAGTCACCAGCTGCATTAGCCCCTAACAAGAGAGTCAGCCCATCCTTTGAAGCTCTGAAGCCAGGCATTGACTTCTCCTCTCTAGCTATGAAAGTCCTAGATGGCATCTTCTTCCAATAGAAGGCTGTTTCGTCTACACTGCAAATCTGTTGTTTAGTGTAGCAGCCACCTTCATCAATTCTCTTAGCTAGATCTTCTGGAGAACTTGCTGCAGCTTCTACATCAGCACTTGCTGCTTCACCTTGCACTTTTATGTTATGGAGACAGCTTCTTTCCTTAAACCTCGTGAACCAAGCTCTGCTAGCTTCAAACTTTTCTTCTGCAGCTTCCTCACCTCTCTCAGCCTTCACAGAATTGAAGAGAATTCGGGCCTTGCTCTGGATTAGGCTTTGGCTTAAGGGAATGTTGTGGCTGGCTTGATCTTCTGTCCAGACCACTCAAACTTTCTCCATATCAGCAGTAAGGCTGTTTTGCTTTCTTACCATTTGTGTGTTCACTGGAGTAGCACTTTGAATTCCCTCAAGAACTTTTCCGTTGCGTTCACACCTCGGCTAACTGTTTTGCACAAGAGGCCCAGCTTTTGGTCTGTCTTGGCTTTTGATGTGCCTTCTTCACTTAGCCTCATCATTTCTAGCTTTTGATTTCAAGTGAGAGACATGCGACTCTTCCTTACCCTTGAACACTTAGAGGCCATTGTAGGGTTATTAATTGGCCCAATTTCAATATGATTGGGTCTCAGGGAATAGGGAGGCCCGAGGAGAGGGAGAGAGACGGGGGAATGGCTGGTTGGTGGAGCAGTCAGAACACACACAACATTTATCGATTAAGTTCAACGTCTTATATGGGCGCAGTTCGTGGCGCCCCAAAACAATTACAACAGTAACATCCAAGATCACTGATCACAGATCACCCTAACAGATATAATAATAATGAAAGAGTTTGAGATATTGTGAGAATTACCAAAACGTGACACAGAGACACGAAGTGAGCACATGCTGTTGGAAAAATGGTGCCGATAGACTTGCTCAACGCAGGGTTGCCACAAACCTTCAATTTGTAAAAAAACACAATGTCTGCGAAGTGCAGTAAAACAAGGTATGCCTGTACAACATCAAGCTGATTCTAAGATACTGCCATAGGCAACTTTACCATTGCACACTATTGACCTATATTTGTGATACCTGACATTTTTGATAAATACTGTCAAGGATAATCCAACACAGAACAAGTTTTCAGAGTTTCAGGAAGTTTGCTAAACTCTCATAATTCAAATATAGAAGTGTTTCAGAAAATAATATTTTATATTTGTAAGTCGATTAGGAAGTTTTCCAAGTAAGAAAATTACTAGAGCGTCTATTTTCAGAAGAATACAAACTGTCTTCATTTAACAGAGTATGTAGTCTGAACGAGTAAATAGATCTGCCTATTGGTTGAGGACCATACGTTTCTGTAGGATGCATCTTTAAATCCCTACCACTTCAGATCTGGAGTGACCACCATTTTAGTGGAAGAACAAAATGTGGAATAAGCTTAGCAGTATTGATGGTGTTAAAGATCTGTATAGTTTTCAAACTGAGCACAATTTTTAAATAATATAACCACGTAGACCTGTCTCCTGATCTCTTAAGTGCTAAGTCCCACAAAACTTGTATCCTTTTCTCTTATGTTATTCAATAGCTTTGTGTGGATTCCTTTGTCTGGGTTTGATATGGCTAATAAGGCATTCAAAGCATTGAGGACCTCAAAAAGGCCCAAGAACTGTAGATTGACTTAAAAATCTTCGGATAAATGCTGTTGATGACAGGAAGCATTATGAAAGAAACTAGCCCACTGACATGCGTTACCTGAGTAATGCTTAAAGCAGCTGTAGTTCCTTCAGGTATTTCATATAGCTAAATACTGAGATAAACTGTGCACTCTTCTGCTTAACGTTCAGTGGAAACTGAATACATAACTAGGTGTCTCTTGCATGCCCCTGCCACTCCAGCGTGTGCTGTGCTATCTCAGCTTGCCTAATACTTCTACAGATTTATGCTAATATGAGAGAACATGAGAGGCTTGTGGGACTCTGCTGCTTGGCTCTGCCATCAATCTGCAAGGTCCACAGCAACCCTGAGAGCTGCCTTTTGGAGGAAGACCTTCATCTGTTTCATGTCATTGCCCATCACTTTATAGACGCAGGCCAACAGGATATTCTTGATGTTCAACAATATCAGATAGTGCAGAGAAATCCAGCAGAGTGAGTGTGAACAGCATTCACCTGCCAGTGGATGGGAGGATTCATCCACCGGAGTAATGACTGTGTGTTGCCATCCCATGCCCTGAGATACTGGATGTAAGAAATTGTACTGGGGAGTTGTTTCTTTTGTTTGCTTGTTTGTTGAATAGTAGTTCTTAGTGGTATTGCTTAAACTGAGGTAGCTGGTCACTTAAGAGGCAGCATCTTTGGGTTTTTGGGAGACTATTCCTCTTAGGTTGAGTGAGAAATTCCTCTCAACTGAAGGGTGTTGACACACAGTGGTCCTAAATATAGTGGAAGCTACTGTCTTCTGAGAGTGAACGGAGACAAGTGTGGCGTTTAAAACCATATACAGGCTGGATGAATTATGTGAGGATACTGCTGTTTGCAGAGCAGAGGCTTACTGCTATGCTTAAATGTTGCTTTACACTTTGAAGCAATTGTAGCCATTAATATTATCAAAATGTTTTTTTTGCCACTAATGCTTAAGTTTCCAACTTTCTCCTTCTGCCCTCTCTGTTTTTCTGAGAGCAGTGGTGCTTTTGGATGTGGTAGGAATATGAAGGGATAAAAAGGAAGAGTATTGTAGTAAATTTGTAACACTTGCTCAGCAGTGTTTTGGGAATTTGGACAGATGCAAGGTATTTGAACCAGCCCACTGATGGTAATATTTATGTGCAAGCAAGATTTTTCATTGTACCTCGTAAAAGTAGTAGACTGCCAGGGCAAAATCTGGGGGATATGTCTATCCTGTGTTTCTTACGTGTACATGAGTCTACATGATAATGATAACTGCACATAGTTCAGAGATTACCTACAAAAGGCATGGTGCCATATGGCCATAAAGGCATCATTTAAAAGAATGATATCTTTTATTCATTTTGCAGTTCTTTTTCTCCCTTCTCACCCTCTCGAACCATTACCTGGCTGTTCCTCACTCTGTGATCCCCAGTGTCAGCATCTTTCCCATCCTTGTGAATCTCTTTAATCCTCATCACTCACTTGTTGTCTGCATCTCTATGTTTTCTTCTCCAGTTTCCCCCTTCCATTGCTCCTGCTCTGCTGCTTTCTCTTCCTTTAAAGAAAAGGTTTAAAGAAAAAAAGGCTCCACTCCGAAAGGATGTTCATTTAATGAGTATAATGTGTTCTTTTTAAACAGATATTTTTGTTCCTTTCTCAGGTCTTAAAAATTAGCTTGATTGGCCACCGGAAGCGCGTTCTGGCCTCCTTGGGAGACAGGCTTCACGAAGATCCTCCTCAGAAACCACCTCGCTCAATAACCCTCAGGGTGAGTCCCCGTGGAAATTTGTTTGCATTTCTTGACAAGGCAGCCAGCATTTCCTAAGGATCACATGAAAAGAGCAGCCACTTAGAGCGGGACTCAGCTTTTCTCGCTTCAGACACTTGCAGTGGGGATGTCTTCAGCTGACCTGCTCCTTCACAGCTCCCTTTGTAGTCAGTGGAGACAAAATGACATTTTTACTGTGTGATTCATCTGACCTGTTAAACTAGCTCAGAAGTAGATGTTGGCAAGCTGCGTGTCTACGCTTGTCCATAGGAATCCCAGCCCCCATGACTGACATTGCGGAAGAAGAGTTCCCATTTTCCTTTCACGTTTTCAAAATGCTTACTTTGCAGACACATGCTTTATGCTTTCTGTAAAGAGAGCCTCTTGAAACTGTTGAGATACAAATGCCATCGAGATTTCTTCTTCTTACTTCTGTGTATCAAAAGTTTCCTGTCGTTTTTATATTTCGTTAATATTCCCTCCTTCAGAGCCATTGTTACAATGTCCCTGGGGTTCTTCCACACTTGCCCAGTTTTAATCTCCTCTCATTACACCAGCTTCACTTGGTTTCTCTGTTCCAAAATTTGTGCTTCCTTGCTGCCTGTTATCCTTATTGTGTTGTGGTCCAATGGCCCATTCCTACTGTGTTCTCTCCAAGAGAGTTTAAATTCATGAACACTTTATTTTGATAGTTTAGGTCAGATTTTTTGCATTTGATTGTATTTGATTGTTTTCACGGGGCTGCTTTTTGGACTGGAATCTCATTTGGGACTGGATTTCCAAATCTCAGAGGTCACTGTGTGCTCCCAAACTCTATTTCCTAGTGGAAAGAGAAATAGAGAAAGACAGAATGGGGGCTGGTTTTTATGACCTTATTTTTACATACACTTATTATTTCTGTGACCAGCCTGTTTTCACTCTGCTTATGCTCAAATGCCACATAATGCAAACATTTCCAAACATCTCAGATCCCCCCCGCAAAAGCAGTGTATTTGTAATGTCATGTTGAAAAAAGTGTCACTAGTCTATGATGTTCTGCTCTAAGGGACTTTGCACAAATGTATGGATATTTTTCTTGTATTTTGTATTTGGATGTATTATGTGAACTGTCTCCTGGTGCATGGCAGGTGTTAAAATACTCCCAGGAAAGAGGAATAATTTGCCAGCTTTTTGAAAGTTGCACATTTTTGTTCAATGGTTTCAGTGCCTTGGACAGGGGAATTAGTTCCTCTTCAGCAGGTGGGAAAGTTTCCACAGCCTACTTTATTGGTTAGCATTGTATATTCTCAGCTAATAGCAAGGAGAAAACTGGATGTCCTCCATCTGTAGTCAAAATGATAAAAAGTAGTCTGCTGCTCCACAGCTAGAACTACTGATGCTGGCAACTGCGAGATGTTATTCATCACTTCATAGTGTTGGAGTCTTCACAGGGAATCCTAAAGGAAAGGACATGAGTTTGGATTAAGATTTTCTTTCCCATCAACTGCTACTATGCCATTTTCACACAAAACAAGGACACAGTATTTACTCTGTAGTTTGCAATATTTTTTAGTCTGAAAATTGATTTAAATAAAATAAAATATCCGCTGCTGCTAGAAGATACATTTATATCTAGTAGAAAAGATTGCTCCTTGATTAAAGATTATACCTTTAAGGTCCCAAGGTCAGCCTAAGGATGGCTAACATTTCATTTTTTTTCATACTATTATTATATTAGCTTTTTAGTTATTTCAAGGAGAAAATGGTTAAATATTGAGGAAGAGTAACAAATATACATATTGCCACCAAATATATTATTCCCCCAATAACTCTGTACTAAAAAAATATTATGATTTCAAAGTCATGTACTCAAAAGTTAGAAAATGCTGGATCTCAGGCTACCTGTGCAGTCTTAACTTCCTTCTTTAATGCTAACTAACCATAAGATGGTACCAAATACATTACAGCACACTGCACAGGCATCCATGTCTGATCTGCAAATTTGTTATGGAAATGAGAAAATAGATATAGAATGAGGAAGAAGAATGAAGGAAGGATGAGAGAAAGTTTTGTGATTAAAGGAATGACTGTAGCTATGAAAATACAGATTTATATCTGCTTTTGCCACAAAACCCTTGGATAATGCTTGGCAAGTTATTTAAGTAAATGCCTCACAAACAGTTACTAATTGTATGTTACAGACATTCTGCATGTTTGACTGGAGTCTGATTTATGCAAGTGCTGAGCACACAGTACTGCAAATTAGATCAGTAGAAGCTGAGTTTTGAATATAAGTACTTGGAAAAAGAGACAATAGATACTGTAATTGGGCATCCAAAGTGACTGATATTTTTTAATCTTTCTCTATGTGTCTCAGTTCTCTTGTACTGAAGTACTGATTATAAAACCCCAGAGTTCACAGGGTGTTGTGAAAATAAATTGATTAAAGTTTGTAAAGCACTTAAGTCCAAACACAAGTATCATCAAAACAATGATATTAATCATTGTATCTTCAGAGCAAGATTTGAAGAGTTTAGGGAAAAGGTTTGGGGCCACAAAATGAGGTGAGAATAAAATACTGATTACATGATAACTAATGATAACACAGTGCTGAATATGTGACAATAGGCTGCACAGTTGAGGATCCATCTGTGCTGTGAAGAACTTCTTTGAGAAAATAGCATACAATCATACAATTAAATACTGTACCATAATGCAGAGGCACCATAATTCTTGTACTTCCTGACTCTGTAATTCTTGCCTGTATAGCCTTACTAATAGTCTTCCAGTGCAGCTTTTTGAGTGAATTTCCCCTTTTATGCAGTTTGAAAAAAACATGAAAAACTTGATAAAAGCTGGAATCTTTATATCCATTGCACAATCATCTGTCACCTAGATACACTGTAGATGGCTGTATTGGTACTAACAGGGGGTGAATCATGACAAGTGTAAGAGAGAAGTCCTGTTGCGTACCTGGCTAGAAGGGCTGATAGGAGTCATTAGGAAGGAAGTCATTTGACTCCCCTATACTCAGGTTATTGTCAGTGTGGAGGTGTGTTAGGCGCATGGAAGAACTGGGGATGCATTTTAGAGATTATGTCTCACCAAACCTTCTGAATGTATGCAGACTACAGCTTTTCAGAAGCTTTTAACTGGGCCAAATGTAGGTGGATTTTCATGAAGGAGGGAAAAAGCCTGTTCCTAAGAGGAAAGCACTGCTTGCTTTGCCCTGGGGAACGTCAAGTACTTGTCTCAAATCATAGGAAAACTAGAGAATTGAAAAACAAAAAAATCTCTGGGGTTTAAAATGTGATAAACTACATATTTATCCCTGATTTTAGTCAACCAACATGGAAAATACTAACCCATTATTGTGATGGCAAAGGATAATGTCATGGACAAATGAATATTTTAACATCAGATATTCCTATCACTCAAATACATACAGAGACTTGCAACTTTTCTTGCCATTTGGAAGAGATTAAAACTCTCTAATTTCTTCCACTGTGTCTTGTTTCTTAGTAGCATGGAGTAAAGTACCTTGATGCTTTTCAGAATTAAGTCTGGTTCAGTGAAATTGTGCATGAAATATGGGCTTTAATTCTTTCTTTAAATAAAAAGTCAGGACCCTCCATGCACCCCAGAGCAGATCTTTGCTTCCTCTCATTGTTGTGTAAATACCTTGAGGTCCCTTGCTGTTGTTCAGCATTAAAATACAGTATTATAGCAATAGCTTATTTAGACAAGCTCTGCACTGTGCAAACCCAGTGTGTGGATATGTTCTCTGCTCCAAAGAATTTACAGTCAGAGAAATCTCTAGTGCTAGCAAAGTTGAGCCCAGTAGCCTAGATGGTGGGAGAGGAACGTAATAGCCACCCAGTCGCTATGACAGTGTTTTACAGTCCACACAGGGTGGTAGGTAGGTGTGCAGCCTGTCTGGGCAGTGCACGGGATACTATAGCTTTGCTCCTGCAGATTGTAATCTCTAGGGTAGTGTTGAGTACTTGGCCACTGATGTTTGTACTCTGTGTTTGGGCACAGATGATGTGATATGCATGAAAAAAGGCATCTCCAAACATACAGTGGCTGTTTATCGCTAATGTGGTAGCAATCCTAGTAAAATGTACGATCAGGAGGATGTGTTTAGCTGCTTAGACAGAGTTCATATATCAATTTGTTGTGGCATTTGCACGCTGGTTGATCCAAGGTCACAGTTTAGCATTGATTATAGGAAAAGCCTGGTTAAATACTCATGCTCAGATGCTTTCAAGCATTCTAGGAACTGTTATTTGGTGTGATTCTGATATCTAATAATTCAAGTTAAAAGTATGTTCTGCCAGACCTATAAAAATTGCAAAGTGTCTATATTTTGTAAATATTCATGCATTTCTTCTTTCCAGCAAGAGATGTTGCTGGAGTCGAATCACTTTCAAATCACTTTCACTGCTCAAAGCTGCTGCTTAGAAGTGGTGAGAATGTACTGCATCTTATAAATAGCATAGTCCTAAATCATGACTTTATTTGGGCATTGACAAGAAGTAACTCACTGTTGTATCTCTCCAGTAGTCCTAGAAAGAGGAATACGTTACACAGTGAAGTTTGGGGGAATGAATTTGCCACTAGTTTGTATAAATAGTAAATTATTTTTCCTTCCTTGTGGGCTCTGCACATTAGGTAGAACATTTGGGGGCAAAGAGCTAGGTTTCTGACTGTTGTCTATCACCTCTCTATTCACATGCACAAGAAAAAGAGAAGTATCTTCTTGAACCTGCTTTCTCCCTGTTCACGTACAAATGATGTAGAGAGATTACAAGAAGAAAAAAGGAGTGATTGCTTTCTATGTGCAGTTGTGAAAAGCAACTTGCAGTCATATCTATAAGGTTCATTCACAGTAACCTCTGCTTCAGGAACTGTTGCTTAATTTTTTTAGTATGAATAATTCAAACACACTTTTAAGTGTGTAGTTTGAAGTCAGCAATGTGCTATTCTTATGCTCTGTTTTTCTCCTTACTATCCAGGAACCCAGTGGTAACCACACTCCTCCTCAGTTGTCTCCATCACTTAGCCAAAGCACTTTCACTACTGGTGGCTCCCTGGACGTTCCCCACATTATCATGCAGGGCGATGCAAGGAGAAGAAGAAATGAAAACTATTTTGATGACATTCCCCGGTCAAAGCTGGAGAGGCAGATGGCACAGGTATGGTCGAAAGCTATCATTAAAAGGCTATGCGTTGCTGCAATCAGTCACAGAATTAATTCTAACCATTGTTGTGGGTCATGTATTAAGCCTGATTGTAAACTACGAAGAGTAACAGTTTTTCCAAGTGTGTTCCAGTTCTGTATGTGCCAAATGGAGTAAGCTGGTGTGCAGAGATGCTCATGAGGGGTAGCATTTCGGGGGGGATTCGGTGCCTCAAGGCTGAGATGAAGGTGCCCCCTGCACACCAGAGCATTCAGACTCTCACCGGTGCTGCCTCTGCCTCTTGTTTCTGTAGGAAGGTGCAGATTCCCTGATTTCTGACCAACCGAGGTAAAAGCAAGCTAACATAAGTTCATTGCCAGAAAATCAGAGGACTATTAGGGTAGTGACTGCTGCATTTATTAATGGAGGGGGTCAGCATTCTGCTAAGCTTTGTCACCTGGGGATATATCTGAGTGGTTTTTTTTTTTTAAAAAAGGCTTTAACTGTGCAACAACTCATTGGAAATCACAACAGTGCTAAATTCAACTGGACATTAAATCAAACTGTTCACAAAAGAAAGCCTTAAGTAGCCCCCATCTCTAAATTTCTTCACCCAACCATAATGTAGGTACAGACCTTTTAAATCAAGCATACATTGACCAGAATGAGCTCTTTCACCCCTCTAAAGGTCAGCAAAGTTAAGCATTCACAGCCCGTCAGCAAAAATGCCTTGGGAGGAACTCAGCTGTTTTTCGGCAGTACATATGATGAAAGACAGCCAGGTCTCAAACCTTGTGGTGCTTTGTGGTGCATGTCGGAAATACAGCTTTGATTTGCCATCCGAAACAGATGGGAAGCCGGTGCAGTTCGTGGAGCAGCTCCCTCCACTGCAGAGCAGGTCACTGCATCCTGCCCTGCGTGAGACTTCCCAGCGGTTGTCAGGCAGAGCCCAAAATAGAGCCTGCCTCCAAAATGCAGCCTCGAGAATGTGGGAGCAGCTATGCAAATAACGGTATTATGGTTAACATAATCAACAAAAGCCTGCAGTCCCCAAGCTAATTGCATGAACAAAGAGAAGTAATTAAATAAACAAGCAAAACAAGGTGCCACTGCTACCTGGGAACGCAGGGACAAATTGCATCCCCGTTTGTTCGGGGAACGTTTTGACAGCAGTGAAATTGGATTTGTTTGGGTGGGGCTGTTTCCTTGCCTTTTTAGATCGTCTAATTTTCTGCTGCATGATGTTATTGCACAGAATTAAGGGGAAAGTTGCCTAGCGAATGAGCTTATTTTCAAAGCAAAGTCAGCTGGGCTTTTGTGGCACGAACAAGTTGAACTGAAGTCCATCGAGGAAAAACTCAGTTTGTACTGTGAAAATACTTCTTTGAAGGTCGTGCAACATTGGTGTCTGAGGATGAAATACCCAGTTACTCACGGCTGCGTAGACTGGTTTGTCTACTTAGTTTATTTTGTCACTTGGTTCACAAATCCCTGTCCTCACTTCTGCTTTTAGTCCCTAATGATGAAAAAAAGTTAAAATAAATGTACTGGCAATTCTTCCTTTCTCCTTTTTGCTCTTTTCTCTTCCTGTCTGAAGACCTGATCTTCCCAAGAGGTATGACATGCTCCCATATATGGCACCTGGAGATTTTCTTCAGGTTGTTGAAATTGCTTTTCCAGGAAGACTGTGATATATTGTATATCCAAAGAAAGAACCAAGCAGTTAGTACTTCTACCACTTCCAACCACTTTAAAACCAATTAAGCACTGTTGTGTTTTTTCTTTCTTTTTTTTTTTTTTTGGTGGGAGTTCATACCCACTGAAGAATTTTCTTCAATGCCTTCTTTCTAACTTTCTCCATGAAGTACAGCAGTCATCCTTTGGGACTCCAAAGGGGAAAATCGATTCAGATGAAATCCATAAAACAGTGCTTTTGTGTTAGTCCCCAAACTCCAGTCTGTTGGCAGTCTTTCTCAGCTCTGCCCCCAAATTCTGCATCATGATGTATGTAAAATTCCCTTTGACTTTAATGGGAAAGTCAATGACTCCCTCTGGTGATCATTCTCACTAAATTGGACTCACCCCATTAAGAGGCTAATCAGGGATTTCTTCAACCATTCTGGCCCCAAAATAGATTTTAACTTTATTTTTCACAGTATGTGAAATTGCGGTTTTGCTAAAATGAACCATATTTCCTTCAATCTTTCCACCAAAAGTCCCTCTGAAATTAAAGGTATAATAATTATTTCTGAAAAATAAAGGAGATCAGTTTGATCTAACCATGAGCCTTCTGCTCCATGTTTTATCTAGTGACTTCCTCCGTGCAGTTTGCAGGTTCCTTTGGCTTATGCCAGATCAACAGCTTCGTAGGCTGCTACCAGTCCTACTTTCCAACTCGAATACTTCTCACAAACTCCATAACCTAGAGCAATGACTGGAATTGCTTTGAGTATATTTTTTATTTTAACCATTTCTTTGCTAAGTTGTTTGCATGATGCTGTATGAACCTGCATGTTTAACTATATTTACAGGCCTCCATTGTAGACAGATGTATGTAATGACAGAATCTTTCATGCTGTGATCTTGAAAGGGTTTTAGGTTTATCCTTCTTAATGAGATTAATGGGTATTTTTTTGGCTTTGAAGAGAGAGACCAACACAGGAGTTATAGCTTATTCGTTGCATTGCTTTCCTGTACTTGATTTCATTTCAGAAATTTTCAGATAATGGTATTTTTAGCCTCAATTTCAAATTTAAAATCTGAAGAGGATATTTGGAGGAAGCAATGAGATCTACTGTTTCCATCTTTAGTATGGCATATGTTTTCACTGAACTTTTACATGGAAATTGTCAAGCATGTTGATCTTTGCATCAGATATCAACCAGTTTGTTAAAATGATGCCACATGAGCACATCGGTTTAAATCTGTTTTCCTTATGTCGGCTAAAATGGGTTTAAGAAATTCTCTATATCATAATCAAATGTACTTGTAAGTAATAGAACTCTTTGCTTCCTTGAGGATACACTGAGTTAAGTTTATCTGATGTGGGTGGTTCTGTCCCAAGGCCAGCGTGTATCTTCATTCACAGCTCCATAGTAGACTGTTTGGAACCTAAGAGGTAAAATACTAAGGTAAACAATGAGTCTAATGAATTTAGGTTCCCCACTGGAATAGTTTTGGTCATCCAGCTCTCCAGTTCACAGCCAAACTGTTAATTTTGAAAGTCTTTGACTTCTGCTTGCATAAAGCACAACTGCTGAAAAAGCAGTATGGAAGACTGTGAGATCTTTAAAAAAAAAAAAAAAAAAGGATTGAATAGTCTGTGTCATCTTTGACTGTGGATGTTGAATTTTGAGCCTGCAAGTTATAGATTAATATGATCAAATGAATGTAGTCTAAAGTAGCTGAGATTGCTGTTAAGATTGCCTAAACCTTTAAATTAGAGTTGAAATCATACAGACAAAGCCTAAGGACTTTGGAATTTATTTGGAACCAAAATCAATAGAAAGAGTCCCGCTGAAGTCAGTGGGCTCTTAATTCACCTCTGAAACCACAGGAAAAATACAATATTTGTGGGGAAGAGCTTTGGAGGTTGAAAGGGAGCACAGTTAAGTTCATTAAAATATGCTGATCAAAATGTCAGCTCTTTAGGAGTCATAATTCTCCAGGCAGCAAGAAAACTCTAGTTACCAGGCACAGGCATATCCAAGACTGTAAGTCCCTGAGGCCGTTGCTATTTATTGCTACAGCCAGTGAAATACTGTGCTTTCTGCCCCTGTGGTGGGCAAGGCCTCTCGCCGCAGCGTTTGGAGGGAGAAGCCCCCCCGTGCTGTGAACAGACTCGTCATGGGGCCGAAGGCATCATCCCCACTCCCGGATGGGTGCACACACAGCGAGCTGAGGACTGGGCAGCTCATTGCCGGAGCAGAGCCGGGGGGATCCCAGAAGAGGGTCGGGCGCCTCCATGATGCTGATGCACGCGCTTGCCCCGGGTCTGAGCATATGGCGCACCGCGAGCGGGGAGAGCTCTGTAATTTTGGAGGCAGTGGACAAGCACCTCCTTGGGAGTCTGGGGATCTCCAGCAGTGTCCCCCCTTTGTGGGGGGAAAAGCAGATAATGAGCCAAATTCAGCCTTCTGGGACAAACCTAAACTTGGTCCGTACGGTGGGCCCCCAGTGGGATGTGACGGGAGGAAGAGAATCATTTAAGATTTTGGGAAGTTGGAAAAATAATTTGCAAAACCCTCGCTGGAGAAATTCTTTCCCAGAGATGCTGAACCCAACTCAAACTGAATTTCGAAGGCTTTTCTGGATTCTTTCTCTGTGTTTTTGAAGGCTTTTTCTTTCTCTAAAGCAAGATAATTAAAATCTATGGTCACTGTAATGACTGGGTAGTGTGTTTGAAGTCAAGTTACCCCAATTATAAGGATACTGTTTTGTAACATTATTTTGTGTGATATAATAATTCATTGAAGGATTAGGATTGATATGTAGGAGCTAGCCATTTACATGGAGATATTATCTGTATCTGAGATTTGTCTACAATAAAGGAAAAGTGTAATAAAAGCAACTGACAGAATTAGAATAGACAGGTTTATATGAAAATTTTTTATAAATAATTTTTTTCACTTTCTGAAATAATATCTTCAACTCACTAATATCTTTCAAATGCTTTACAGACATTAATGCAGCCTAATATCCAGTGGACGTGCAGGGCTACATAGTTTAAAATTATTTTTTTCATTTTACAGCTAGGAAAATTGAGGTACAGGAATGTTGCAAGCTGGCTAAAATGACACCGGAAGTTTGTAGCAAGCCAAAAATAGAACTCATGTCTTATAGGACCTGTTTTTAGGTTTTTAAGTTTTAACCATAGTATGGTATTTTTTATTTGCTTGTTTCCTGTATATTTTTCTGTCTCCTTCTCTGCTTTGGAGGGATTTAAATATTGTGGTGAAAGAAGAAAAATGTCCAGGAAAAAACTGACATGTAAGATGAACTTATGTAAGAAGCAATGAAGAATATTTTATTTTATGAATGGTTGAAATCACAGATGAAATAACAGAATTCTTTAATATTGCAGTGAATTTAAGAAACAATAAATACAAAAATATGGTTATCTAGGTTATTTCATTCTGTTCTTGTTTCTAAGGTTTTCTTCTGTTTTTCATCCTCAGTTTGAGGATGAGAAGACAGGCATTTTTAAGAAAACTATACAAAATCCAAGGTGTATATTTGAAGTTGCATTTTATTTTTAAATATGGAAAGATGACTGAACTGTGAAGACCTTCAATTTAACATAAAAAAAAAATGGTTAACTGAATCTATTTCTATTGCATGGCATAGATGTTACTGACAGTAACATCAGTTGTCTTTTAGTTCAGATGGATATTAACATCATATATTGCTATCTTGAACCCTAAATTAATTTCAACAAACTTACATCATTAAAACTCTCAGTATTGTGTATTTAATGTGGCCAAGTAAACTGACAAAGGCATTATGAAAAATCTAAGTAATTTCTATCTATCTGAATAAAATGATACATTTTTCTCAAAAATGTTACAGAAGCTAGCTTTTTAGAAATAAAGCCGTGGGATGTGGATCATACCTACATGCTGCTTCAGCATATGGAATTAAGGAAGTCACTTCTATATTTGGTACTAATGATCCAAATTATTGCCATAAATACTACACCAAGATGGGGACAGATGTTCGTTATTAATTTACTGTTTTTCACATTCAGACTTGTGAGCTAGAAGCTCTACGTTAGAAGGATTATATGAAAAATGGAGAAGGTGGGGTAGTTTCTACTGCTCTATTCTAATAGAAGAAGCTCTATTCTAATAGAAATCTGAGTATTTTAGAGTCAAAGTAGAATTTGGTCTCTGATGTCTACATTTTTGAGCTCCTGGAAAAGAACTTGTACTGAGAGTTTGGGGGTGCTCTTCCGAAAGAGTCCACTTACTATATTGGCTAAAATGTAGCTATCTGTACCTAATACCCAGGACCTAAATCTCATATTTAATCGTCATTGGCAGTATTTATCCAAAAGTTTGTATCCTGTATGCAAGAATAAGAGGCTGGGGAGCATTTGTAGCTCACCTGTCCAGCAGAAGGGGAGGGATCAAGCAGAAAAAGCTTGGCTGCTCGCCACACGTCACTCGACTACAGCCCCGGCTGTAAAGCTGCACTGCAGGAACTGGGATATTGCCCCAGATTGCACGAGGCAGTAATAGCCTGAGCAGACTGGTAGGAAGAACCCAAATCAGGCCCCTGCCCCAGCAGCAACCCAGATCTGGGCTAAGTGGATAGAAATGGACTGAAAACTGACTGGTTTTCAAAGAAGATCTCCATCACAGCGGTCCAGTGAAGGAGGGCTTCAGCTGGTTAAGAGAGAAACATAGCTGTATGATTAGTCTTTTTTCATCAGAGAAAAATTTGCAAAGTATGGCCCTCTGCACAACAGGCACCAGGTAAAGCACTGGGCTGCAATGCAGGAGGGAGGGTTGCACTCGGCTCTGCCACTGGCTCAACGGGGCAGCTTTGATGACTTGATGTGACCCTGGGCAAGTCGTCTCCCTTCCTTCAGTGTCTGTGTACAGACAGTGGGGACTGTGGCACGCACCTTCTCATAAAAGCTCATTGAGAGCTGTTTACAGGGTGCATTGACCTGGGGCAGGGTATCGCTGCTGGTACTGTGGTGATGCTTTGCCTTCGTGGAAGAACGTCATTTCAGGATGGCTCGTGCTTTTCTGGAAATCCTCATGCAAAGAATTTTCAGAAAGAGCAAAAGAAATATAATAATGCAAAAGATAATATATTCTTGTTCTAATAAGAATTGATACTTCTAATTTCTGCTTCTATTAAAAAAATACTTATTTGAAATTTCACTCTCCATCTCTCTGAAGATCTTATTTTTGAAGGAGGACCTGCAGTTGTTCCTGTCTGTAAGAGAAACTCTCCCCAGAGTTTTGGGAACATTCAGGAAAGCAACATCTATTAAGACTACACAACTGCTCTCCCACAGTCCTAATACATTTGGAGCAATGATTATAAAAGGGCCAAACAGCCCCATTCATCCAATTTCATTTGTTTCTTTTGGCAGTTGCACCTTTAAAGATAATTTGCCATGCCAAGAATGATTTTCTGGGATTTGGTTCAAAATTCTCCTAATTTCTGAAGAGAAACTGAATTATAGTTAGCGAGATATTGCTAGATAATTTGCATCAAAGAGAGTGGCGTCTGCTGCTGTTTCTTTCTCTCACTTCTGCGCTTCATTGGACCTGAAGTGCCAGGAGACAGGAGCAATTTCCCAAGACTCAGCCCTGTGGTGAGACACAGAGGTGGAAGAAGAGGGGGAATAAGCTCATGGATAGTGTTCAGTAGCTCTTCTTCCCTCCATGCCCCAGAACTGTAGCAGAGGAGTGCAAGAGTGAGCGAGCCTTGCAGGAGATAGGTGGAGAAGGCAGCAGAAGAGAGGTCCCTGCCTAAAAGTGATCAGGAGTCATCAGCTCCCTGCTCTCAGATGTGACCAGACCATCGGGGCCTGATGGTTACCTAACCATGGTCCTGCCTTGATTTTTTCTAGACTTCTGTCTACTGTTGTCATTCTCTCCTGGATTCCCATCCTCCATAAAGTGGCCTCCAAGCCTCCATCCTCCATAAAGTGCAGTGGCTAAAACTGGACATTGCCTCATATGCCCCACTCACTAGTGGCAGCGTATGGCACAAAAATTACTTCCCATGTCTTACAATATGTTACTTTTATTAAGTGTATCCTTTTTATTTAGAAAAAGGGGATTCAGCAGAGGGCCACCAAGATGGTCAGGGGCTGCAGCACTTGCCCTCTGAGGAGAGGCTGAGGGAACAGGGCTGGCTGGAAAAGAGACAGCTTCAGGTACGTAAACTGAAACAAGAGAGACTCCCAACTGGATTCAAGGAGAAACTTTTTCGCCATGAGGACAGTCATGTAGTGGAGCAGGTTGCCCAGAACGTCTGGGCAGACTCCATCCTTGGAGGTTTTGAGACACAGCTGGATAAAGCTCTGAGCAACCTGGTCACAGCTGACCCTGCTTGGAGCAGGAGGTTGGACTAAAGACCTCCTGAGGTCCCTTCCAACCTGAATTATCCTGTGATTCATATATTTGCAAGGCTTGGGAACTCCATATTTAATTTGTAGCATACTGAAACTTCCAGATCTTTTTCTGTCCTCTACTCCACATTAAATTGCTCTGGTAGTTTATTTGCTATTTTCTTTGTGTATTTAATCTTGCTTTCCGAAGCAATAGTCTTGTCTTACTGAATTTCATCTCACTGACTTTTGCAGTTCATCAGATCCATTTTCAGTTCTTACCCAGTTCTGGAGAGTCCTTGAATTCTGGTTCATCCCCGAAGTGAGCTCTCATGCAAGCCACTGTATAGAACAGATCTTTGCAGATTCCCTTGGCATATTCCAGTCCAGTTATGTTTAAATACTGATATTTATTCTATAAATGTATATTTAAACTTTTTGTGCAACCACTGCATTTTAATTCAAGCTAGTTTGCTTATGATAATGTCATGTGATGCCCCATCAGAAGTCTTGCAATCAGTGTCTGAGTCCTACTGTGCTTCTCCTTGCTGCTGCTTATCTACTAGGCCAGCTTTCCAACAAAGGAAGGAAATTTGATTTGAGATGATTCATACTGGACAGCCTTATTATAAACATCTTGAATTTTTCTTGGCCTATAGAAGCTCTGCAGGGTAACTCATTGCAGGCAAGATCATTCTTTTTCCTCCTTGTTAGCCTCAGTTTTGTATATGTGTGTGTAATACTGCTATATATGAAAATATATAGAGAGAGGTAGACACAGATTTATGCACATATTCCTATATATTTACTTCATGAATCCAGGAGCAATGTCAGAAGATCTCATAGACCACAAGGATGGGGGACAGTGAGTCTGGATTAAAAAAAAAAAATTCTGCTAACTTTCTGGTCCTTCCAGTTAGGCTAGCTATAATTTTCAGAATCTTCCTTGTTGCCCATCTTAAATATTCTTTTGGCCCTTCTTTGTTGCTTTCAGTTATCTTCCATGAGTTTTCAAAGATAACATCTGCTGGTTTAGATTATTTTTTGACATTTTCTTATGTGCCATAGGGTGAAATTTGTTGAGCTCTGCTCAGTACATCCAGATTACATTACACCTGCTTGTTCTTTCTGCATCTTCTGTTTAGATATTCTTTTCTGTTGCTTTCATTCTTTTTTTTCCTTATAAAGTATATTACCATGATCAATCTTATTAGTTTGTGATCTCTTTCAGTACAGTTACATGCTGTGTTCAGATTATTAACAAGTTCTTTCTTGTCTACAAGGATTAAGTCGACATTAAGTTCTCCTCAGGTAAATTTGTTCACCTTTTTGAAACACTAAGTTGTCTCCAACACAGCTCACAGCTGTGAAGACCTGTATATGTCTTGTCCTATGGCTTTTTCAGTAAATATGCAAGTAGTTAAAAAGAGTTAAAGCAGATGGGAACGTGCAAACACTTTGTAATAGGATTGGCTACTGCCTTTACAACAGATGTCTGAAATAATTATGTTCTATTGTCTTCTATCACAGAGGAAGTTAGCAGGAACAATATGAAATATTTTTTGTTATACGAATGTGTTTTCATGAAATCAAGGAGGTCAAGTTAAATAAACAGGAGAACTGAAAATTTTCTTAAACAATTCTTATAAAAAAGACAACCATAAAATGATTAGGAGACTATGTCAGAACTGTGATTGCTGGGAAAGGAAGGGAAATGGTGAGTGGAGAGTGGTTGAGGGAGCCTTACCGCCCTCCCTTTACCAGCGTTAACCAGCCACATATACCATGGGCTGCACATGGTAGGAGCTAGGCAGGCCATTTGGGTCCTCCCTTCCGTGGCCCCTTCTGCCCGTCAGACTTTTGTCCTCCAGGGAATGGGCTGAGGAGTATTTTATGCAGGGGATATCAATAGCTATTGAATGTGAATATGATACCACAAAAATGTGCATATACAGGCTTGTTGAAATGTTATTCGTGGCATTTATCTTTTGGGGAAGAACAAGATCGGTGCATGTTTAATACTAATCAGACAGTAGCTGATGCTATTTTTTTGCCTGCCCTTTACCATATTCTATAGGAAAATCTTCTTTGTTAAACTCTCTTTTTCACAGAGCCTTTCGTGTCACTGTTATTAAGTACCCAAGTGTATTTCTGTTTGTTATGCTGTAAGTGCATGCACAGATTTAATTCTTTTCCTTCTTTTTGAGGCCAGATGTTTTGGGAACTGAAAATTAGGAGTGTTTGAAGTCTGATTCCAACTCTCCCTCCCACTGCCTATTTTCTGGCCTCAGATACTCACTTAACCTTTTTCCATTTCTTGGTTCCTTCCTCTTCAGCACAGAAGCATGCACCTTTAAGTACTTCTCAGGAGGGTTTCATAATTCATTAAAAAATTTCAGCACTTTGAAGACATAAAATATATATACAGTAAATGCTAAATATTTTTATAGTGGTGCAAGGAAAAGGTTGGTTTCTGAATTTAAATTCATTACCTTCTCTAAAAGTAATGCTTCTTCTGTACTGCATTTCAGTTTCTTAGTCATTTAGACGTTAATGAGTGCAAAACTGAGTAATGAGTTGTGAACTACTGTAAATCTGAATAGGCATTCATACAATCACATGAAATTCTCTCTCAGTCTTGGCTGGTCCTCTTCACTAAATTGAGTCACCTGTATTTAAAAATATTTTAGCATAATCCCAGATCCAAACCTCTAATTCTGAGGATAGGTCTAAGTGGTGGAAGCAGTTCACTTAAAGAGTCCTTAGAGCAGAGACCTGGACCCAGGCTTTGCCTCTCGCAGGTGAGTGTTCCAAACATCTGCCTATATGCACTCTTCTTTCTGCAAAGAATTAAAAAGAAGAAGAAGGGCTTCACTTCATTTTTAAAAAGAGTTGAGGGCAGCTTTAGCCTGTGAAAGAGGAAGGTGAAAGACGTAGGTTTGAATTCCCTCAGTCAGAGACAGGCATCAAATTCAGAGCTTGCAGTAAGTGCGCTAACCCATGAGCTTTTGTGTAGGAGAAGATGAGGTGGGAACAGAGAAGCAGGGTGGATACATGCAGTTAGCATGTGTAAGAAAGAATTGGGTCCCTGCCCTTTTATTAAAATGGAGCAATTTAAAGCTTGCATACAGGCTTACTGCAGTGCCGTGTTATCTATTCCTGAGTTAGCGCCAAACCAATTGACAGGGGCGTGCCGTGTATTTATACATTGACATACTGCAGCAAGGTCAGGCGGCGAGCACAGCATCGCCATGCCGGTGCAGCAGCTGTGCTGCTCTGAAGCGCGGGCAGCACTGCCTTGGCAGCCCTGCACTCCTTTCTGCTTGAGGCAGCGAGCAAGCAACACGGGGATGATGTGACCCAGATGCCACTCTGCTGCCGAAAGGCAAGCCCTCAGGAGGGGCAGGATTTAAGGCTACGCCTTTGTCTCCTGAATTTCGAGATGGTCAGAGCCAACTGTACAATGTGACAGCATCAGGGCAACCCCATGCCAGCGCTGCTCGGCTCCTGGGAGAAATAAAACCTGCATTAGCAGGCGGTGTCATGCGAACTTAGCTTACCCCTTTCAGGGCCACAGCAAGTGTGTCCGAATAGCATTGCAATGTGCCTTTTGGCTACCAGGTGCTTGGGGTTGTTGCCCCTGGCGTGGAAATGACTCCACTTTTGCATTTTGCTGGAAAGGCTGAGGTGCCACCTCCAGCCATGCGTTCCCACTCAGGAACCAGGCACGCAAATATAGGCATCCCGGTGACAGGCAATGCCGCGGCGTCCAGAACTCTGCTTGCCGTGCGCACACAGAAAGAAAGGCAGTTAGTGCCAAGAAGTGAAATGTCTTCATGAAGGTGCAGTGGAAGTAAGCTGGAGTGGGGTTTGCTACTGGCCTTGCACTGTGAGTGCATTTATCACATGGGGGAGGACTGTTTTGTAGCAAGCTGCAGAGGACAAGGTAGAGGATGGAAAAGCGAAGGCAATACTTTCATCAGTTAACGCTGTCAAAATGTAAAGCCATGCACACCACCGAGGAGGTGCAAATAACACGGCAAACAAAACTGGGGAGAAGAAAGTAACCAGATACAGGAAAGTTTAAAAATTAATGAAGCTGGCAGGGAAGGGATGTGTGTGGGCACATGCATTTCAACTCGGAAATAAGGGACAATTAACAACATTAGCTGGTCCCCAGCCTGTCTGGCAGTGCTCGCTAGTCAATCCAGAGGATGCCAGCCTGCCCTGACAGTAAGCAGGACCATCACCTGGTCTGTCACCAGCCAGGAAGCCAGGCTGCAGACCACAAAAGGTAAGAGCAAGCCTTATTTCTAAAAAGAGTTGCCCTTCTCTGGGTTATCTGTTTTGAACATCAGTGCTGAATTCCTGCTGCTGATAATAAGCACTGGCAATGAACTCTCTCCTTTTGTTAAATTACTGATATATTAATTGCTAGCTATTCTGGATGCTGCAATTGCATTTTTCATGTGTGTTTAGTGCCTTCTGTTGCTGCCTGCTGAAGATACTGTGGGCAGCTCTTACGTCTGATGCTTTGTTTTAGTTGCCTGGCTACTGTAAAATGTTATCTTAGCTTTTGCTGCGGTGTCACAGATGCTTTCTTGATGACTGTCCAAACAAGAAAATATGTAAAAAATGCTGGTGAACGCTGTGCCTGTCTAGTTCTGCTGCTTTTGCTAGAGCTTACTTTGCTTTGCTACTACGAACTACCTGCAAAATAATGTAGAAGGTAGACTGAAAGCCCTCAGTTACAAAGTGGGGCCCCTGTCAATACCACAGGTACTATTATCTGTATCTTTGTAGGCAAAGGAACTGCTGTTTGAAGGAGGTAGTGGGCGACAGCTTCGCTTAATTGCAATGCATTCTTTTCTGGTGATTGTTACTGTGAACATTGATTTTTCCTGTTGACTATCCTGCCAGACTTTTTCCTCCCCTCTCCATGTGAACCAAACCACTGCCAGCAGAGTGAGACTCAAAACTCAGAACTTAATTGGGATGTTGACTCGAAACCTCTTCCCTGCCAAAAACTAAAAGTAACCAATATTTCTTCTGCTCTCTACATGTTCTGTTTATGCCTGCATAACTTTATCTCTTGACTTCGCCAGCGCTTCTGATTAAATTGTTTTCTTGTACTCACAGTATGAAACCTCTTCTAGTCTCTGGATAAGCTATGTTTCCTTCCAGCCAGACCAACAACATTTTGTCAGCAAATAAATAAAAACTTGCTCTTAACAGCTGCTTTACTTCTCTTTTTTAATGTCAATGCATTCCTTTTCTTAATTATTCTTGCCTTTTGGCAGTCATGGTGCACTAATATTTGCAAGATGAGATATAGTTTTCTGTTTATATTAGCAGTCCTCTGTCTGTGAGATATGGACCAACCAGAATGCAGGATATCCTTTCTCTTCGATTCATCAGGTTCATAATGTAAGATACAGTGATAAATGGCTATGTTGTCACTCTATGGATGTACAGTCTGTTGCCGTGGTGTTATCTACGGGTGTCATGTTGTTGAAATTACAAAATAGTTTGTAACGTCCTCTCTCTTTTGGGATTATATGTACATACCTCCATGTATTGTGGCATGTGATGAGCATATGTTGGCCGTGTGCTGCACCCCCAGGAAGGGAGGGGATTTTCCATGGCCGCCTTGCTCGGTGGGGGCTTTGACTTCTGTTCCCGATTTTTGTGTTTGCTCACTATTTCAAAGCGAGAAACAGTGTAAACAGCTCAGTTTGCACAGTTTCACCCCCACCATGTGTTGTGCAGCCCCTTCTGTGTTAATTCTGTAGACCTTGTCTAACTGAGGAACATGCCGTGTTTGCAAAGGCAGGAGGGCATTTGGGGGGGAATGAGAGGTAACCCTGATGGTGCTCTGCAAATTCATAACTTGTGTGACAAAGTTATTTGTGCTGTTCAAGTGTTAGCAAAGCCGGTTATCTGTATTGCACCATGGTAAGAACTCCGTCAATAGTTACGTTTCTCCAGGCATAGTACTTAAGAAGGTCTGTAAATACCTTTTAATATCTGACGTGTAACTGCCTTCTTGGATTATTTCTTTTAGAGAGGCCATTTTGGCTACTGAGCTTTAGAATCTGTTAAAATGTAAGTGCACCAAGAGCCTGTTTCCATTATCTCAAAAAACAAAGATGGGAGGAACTAAGAAAATTTCGCTCATAATAGCAGGAATTAAAAAAAGAAGCAAAGAGTTAGGATTTGGCTGGTCCGTAGAACACTGAAAATTCTTACAGGGAGAAAATTATTAATTTTTTCAGCCAAAAGCGTCGTATCTATGCGTGTTCCAATTTATTGTTGTCATGGTAACTAATGCATGTTACCATAACGAGGCATGAGGCTTTAACAGGTGCAAAGTTATAAGATGGAGTCCTCGTTAAAAACTGAATGCATTCAGGCCACTCAAAGCCAGGCCTATTCTTTTGTGTGTCGTGGAGGTTTTTTAACTTGACATTTTTATAAAAAGATTGGGAACATGTTAGATTTTATAAAAGTACTGAGATTACTTCTTACGTCTGACTACCTCTGCAACCAGATGCCTTTAAAATTAGTCAAACACAGTTCTCCGAGAGTGAGATGAATTAAGCTGGCGTATGTGCAACAGCTCTAAAAATGACCTAATAATCTGCTTCCGTAGCTCATTTAACATAAAATATCTGACACCTTTCTAGAGCGCTGCCCTTTTTTGGGGTTATGAAGCATCACAGGAACATGAGATATTGATCTTTAAGGCTGTGACCGTTATGGTTAAAAATTGTCATTGTGAAAGGATTGAACCTTTTCCGTTCTGACTCTTGGCTTGTAATGCAAATTCTTTATCTTCAAAATGTAGAGCAAAAAAGCTTTTTTTCTCAGGGTGCTTTAGGCCAGAGGGAGGAAAAACACTGGTTAAAGGTGGTGGGGAAGTTAGAGTACGAGAACACAGGCGGCATAGCAAAAACTGCCTGACTAATTGCACAGCTATCTGATGAGGTGTAAAGTCAGGTGAGGAATAAATTTCTCTCTTGCCTTTCCACTTCGTCTGATGGATAGAAGCTCCATATGTATTCTGTGTCATAATAAATGCATAAGCTTAAAGTTTGATTATTTCTTCTAATTTCAAATGAAATAGTCAAACCAGAAAATCTTTATCATATCATATGTATTTTTAGAAACTAAACCAAACATCGTGCTTGGTCCTGTACTGCAATTTACAGGCATTTCCACAGTGCTTGAAAGTGCTCTAGATATTTCTGAAGCGGCTGAATCTCCATATATCAACCATGAGTTAGTTCCAAACAAGTTTCTCTGATTTGAAACTTCTAATAATTCATATTTTTCTACCCCAGACTTAACTGTCCTCTCAAGTCTTTTCTAGCTCAAGGAGATGTTCCTACCACTTTGCAATTTAATGGGAGTTAATTGCCATCATCACACACCCATAATTTTCCTAAATCTCAGCATTTTAGTATCTGACTATAGTGACTCAGCTGAAGAGCTCCTTTTTTCCTTTAGAGGTTTTTAGGCCTGGATGTATGAAAGTATTTAGGTGTCTAAATCTTGTTTAAATGCTTTTTTTTCCCTTCAAAAAAAAAAATTGGATGGAGAATATGTAATAGGAATTAGACTTCTAAATATCTTCATGGATTTGTGCTTTGGAGCCTTCCCTGCTATAATTCAGACTAAATAGGTAATGAATACTGGCAATAGCATGGTTTGGAAATGTAAGGAGTTCTGTAAGAAACAAACAAAAGGAAATGAGACCAGAAACCGCTTCTACTGAATATTAAAAAACACTTACAGTATAATTACAAAATAGATTTTTATGACTCTGTATAACACATCTCCTCCTTCATCCATCATAATAATCTATACCTATGATATTTAATTTTTATGCAGCTTTTCTTAATAACTGCTCCCTCTACAAGACGCACTGAAATACATGAAAGGTCTTCAGCTGCAACTGCCAGATACAGAAATTCTGTATCTCTGCATTCTACATTCCCTTAACCTCAGCTGTATTGTGTGTTTAGATCATCCCAGAGAGATATATAATAATCTTACCAGTTCTGTTTTGTTTAATCTAAAAAGAATACAGTCTTCACTTGGATGATTTTATATATTAATAGAGTATTAATGAATACAAATGAATGGTCTCTGCACAGTCCCTCTCTAACTGTGTCGTATTCTAGCTTTATTAGTCTGGTTGAAGATTACTTCTCATTTCCTTATGATTGTGGCTTCCTAGCTCCTTTATAAAGTAGAGCCAATATGAGAGGTGATCGCTGTTTCTCTTGCTACTGCTCTCTGTTTGCAGACAGAACCGATGCAGTTCTTCATGTTTTTAAATCCTGCTATTAATATCTTTCATGCAGAAGTGAGTCAAATTGTAAAATGACGTATTCATTTTATTCCTTATGTACCCCTCTTAATTTGTCTATACTAACCATTTTCCACATGTGAGGAAAGTCATCCATAAACCAATGCAACAGAAAGGTGTGGAGCACTACCCAGAGTCACTTTTGCTGTAGAAATTGTGCTCCTACCTCACAGAGACCCCTGGGCTTCCAGGGTGGGAAGACCAATGGTCAAAGGATATACTTTTGTAGCTTCTTTGTCCTGAATTTACTCCTCTTCCACTGTGATATCCTTTTGCTAAATAGATGGGATGTACCTCCTGAGATCAGTTTCCTTACACAGAATGTACAGAACTGTATCTTTATTAGAAAAAAAAGTTTATTTCAAGTGTTCTGTCAGCTAGGGCCCTTGAACAGTTTACAACAGACAGCTGAACATGCTGTGAGAATGTGTAATGGGTGCATTTCAACTTCTCTTGTAGTCGAATATAAACTCCACTAATAAGGATTCATATTCTTATCCCTTTTAATATGATTGCATCCATATTTTATAAAGAGAACTGCTTCTTGAAAAAATCAGATTCTTACTTCAGATTAAATATAATGAAAGGCTTTATAAATTAATGGTCAAAGGTTTCATTTCTGTGGACACAGAATGCCAAAAATTGGAGCAATTGCTGCTGCTGCTGCTTTCTTTCCAAAATCGGAGGTTGAAGTCTTATCTATAGCATATAGACATCTTAACTAGGCAAAACCAAAATTACAGTACTGTATAATTTGTAGATGTGCTAATAGTGTCAACATTAAGTAGGGTTGACTTGTTTTATGATGTTCACTTGCTTGAAGTTACCATATTGGCAGGGTAATGTTGATGTTTCCAGATTTATCTCTTGCTTTTCATTGCAGAGTTGTGCAAATGTGTGTCATTTCATTATTTTGTGACACATGAAAATGATGTACTTGTTTTGTTTACTCTGTCCTGGTTTAATTAGGATGTGATAGTTTGCCAGACTTTTGAATGTCTTCAATAAGAATTTTTTCATGTTTTTGATACTTAACTTTTTCTCACTTTAAAAATCATAACTTCTAGCCATATTCTATGTGAAATACTGATGCCAGTTTCAACACAAATGTTAATAACATTGCACACACAGAAAATACAGAGAGGTATGTGCAGATAAAGGAAGTAGCATAATCCAAATTGAAATAATCACATAGGAGAGTAAAAACATTTGAGGAAGAACAAGCAAGGGAGGAAGGAAGATCAGGAAAGAGAAATCTGATCCCCAGAAGGCAGAGTGGGAGGGCAAGGGGAAGTCTGAGATGGACCAGACTCTCAGAGGGTAGGAGGGAGTGGGACCAGTGATGGAAGACGGGGAAGAGTCCACCCACGGATCATCTTTGGTTAGAGTGAGCTGATGTTGGTTCAGCAGCACCCCTGGTGGCCTGTGGTTCAAAGGTCTGTGTTTTAGAAATGGGGATGGGGAGCATGGACACGTGAACCAAAAGGGGGCGAGATCACAATTAAAAAATACATAACTTCAAAAGAATAGTTATCTCTATGAGCCTGCAAGGTAGAAGGAGCCCTGAAGGGCCCAGAGGTCAGTGCCAGTCCAATGAAATCATGTCTGAAATGCACACTGGCAGGTGAGACCCAGACCAGCACAGCCGTGGGATTCCTGTACAGGTGTCCGCGGTGGCTCTTTTTGGAAGGGAGAAGAGTGTCCTGTGAGGGGTTCAGCCACAAACCGCAGTCCTGCCCATGTTATTTAAGGGTTTGAGAAAAAGGGGGAGATGACAGCTCTAGGAAGACAATCATTCATATCAAGGAGGAGGATGAATATGGAAGGACAGTGTTGGTAACTCCACAATGAGACATCAAGAGAAGGTGATCAAAGTAAATATTCATAAAGAGATTAAAGAATGCCTTATGTGTTTGAAGAATGTATAATAAGTCTTTAGATCAAAGCAAGGTCTCAATTATTTAGCCATTTAGAAAAGTTAGTTAACAATTATTTATGCTGGGTAATGGAAGACATTAATTGTGTAGAAAAGCTTATAAAACACATAGAGGAGTCTATGAATGGCATTTTTATGCATCTTGTGATTTTTTTCAAGTGCTCTCATCTGCACACATGTATTGTAAACAGTCATTTTTAGGAAATATTTCAGGTGCCTAATGATTTTATTCTAAAAGTAAATTGATTTAATTAAAGCATCATTAAACACTACAGTAAATGACTTTGGATTATAAATTAAATCATGAAAAATGGTGTAGAATTTGTATTCCCTTATTTTAGTTACATGGCTCTATGCGTAGAAAATACGTTATTGTTAATTGGGCACAGCAGTGGAGGGCTACTTTATAACAAATTTTCCTGCAACTTTTTTATATCTTGAATAACTGTGATTTTCAGACAGGAGACTGGGGAGAGCCTTCAATTACCTTGCGACCTCCAAATGAAGCCACAGCATCAACACCTGTACAGTACTGGCAACATCATCCAGAGAAACTCATCTTCCAGTCATGTGATTATAAAGCATTTGTAAGTGTTGATAAATTTAGTGGTTTGATTTGGAGTAGATCATATTAATCTTAAATTTTATAGTGGGATTTTTTTCATTTATAATATTTTGTCAGTCATTTTTAATGAGACAGACCACTTCCTCCGAAATAATGTAATCTTAATAAATAAGAAACAAACATGCACAGTACTTTTTGCTATGAATTTTTGTCATATATTGCAGCCCATGTAATGATGAGAGAAATCACACTATCAATAAGTGGCTAAGTGCTGTGGAAGTGACAGTGGAAGCAGAAACCCCTATCTCTTATCCTTCACTTATAGCAGTCTAGTAGTAGGGGATGTTTATAGAAAAGCAGTAAAACAACATAAGATGGGATCCTTGTGCCTACCTTAATGCTTAATATACAGCAGTTCATGTACACATTGCTTTGCCTGAATTTTAAACACCTAGTTTTGGGCAAAGGAGCTAGGGAAGATGGAAGTCATGATCCCAAAGTGGTGTTTCCAATCCATGAGACAAGATAACACTGAGAGCTCTCCCAGACTGGTGACTACTTGAAGTATCAGTAGCAGTATTCAGGGCAGGGAGCTCTTATACCTCCCAGCAGCTGTAACTGATTCCCACTTCCTGTCCCTGAAGAAACTGAACGTCTCTACAGAGAAATGTAATTAGTGTTCTTTGCCTATTATAAACACTTGTGAAGGAGAGGAAGGTCTCCTGAAGTACAAAAGTCAGACTGGAAGACATTTTTTTAAATGAAAAACACTTTTCTGAAGTAAGCCCAGAGCACACTGTGCAATCAGTGGCGAGGGGCTGGTCCTTCTGGGTGCCTCCTGAGGTGAGTCGGGTGACTCAGCCCATCTATTTAAACAGTTACATTTTTCCTTCTGACTTTGCTGGAAACCACTGTTCAAGCTGACAAATGTTCTTCCATTCACTTGGGATCCAGACCTCTTTGTCCTCTTCAGAGGCAAGCACCTCATGAAGCAAGGCTGACTATTTTAAAAAGGAAAAGATGCAGTGCCTTTAGCATAATAGCTGAAGGTTAAACCGCTTCTCCAGGATATGGGATCCTCTTCAGCTGGAGGGGTTTGGGTCCGCAGTACATTTTAGGATAACGGTCTGTTCATCAGAAACTAGAGTATTCTTGGGGAAGAGTTGGGGGCGGCTGAGCCTGAGTTATAGCATGCCCAGGAAGGCAGGAATTAGGGACTAAATAAGTGCAGTAATGATGGAGGCTGGCTTCCACTCAGTAGGAAACAGAAGGGGCACAGGCCTGGCTCCCCAGAGCATGTCTATAACTTCCATTAGACCTTCACGGGGTAGAAGTGTCATGAATGCAGCAATTGTCCTTGGATGGTAGCTAGACCCTCCCGCCTTCCTCAGCAAGCCAAGCTTCATCTCGTCTGTTCTCAGTGCAGGTCCCAGTGGTCCTCCTGTATGCAGCATTTCTGATTCAAAGGGAAGCTTCATCACTTCTAGTTTTTAAAATATTTGTCATACTTTTCTTTATAATGAACACATTTACCTCAGAGTGCCTCTTATGTCACTATTTGATCCAGCAGTAAATTCCAAATCGGATCTTTGCACAAGATTGAAAGGTGTATTGATCACTGATTATGACTACAGCCTTGTGCAGAAATGGAAGTTGGGATGAAAAGGATAGAGATATTATCAAAATATCCAAGTTACTGTTTTTTTAAAGAAATATCTTTCTTTCCTAAAGACTGTGCATCAGTGCAGTGTCTCTGCTCCAGGATCTGTTATGACCACAGTTACAGAGTAAAATACTGGCATAGAAGATGTAAGGGATGGCAGCTTTCACTGTATGTCACACCACTAAGCCGATGAACTGTTGGATGTCCTCTATATTCCTCCCACATTCTCTGGGTCTTTGAGAAGGAACATTTCTGAGAGCACAAGAAGTCTGAGGGAAGCAAAATTCCCCCTAGGATTTCACATTTTTCTGACAACTTAATCGGGCAGTACCTTTGTGATGTGTTTGTTTATTCCACTGTCCACCCTGGGAAGCATTTTTGAATGCCTAGAGCTGAGATTTTTCACTGCTGTGCAGAAGGAGCAAGAGTGTCTCTTTCTTCCTCCTGTTCTGCCATGAGCACAAAAGCACTGCTTTTGTCCCTGATGCCTGCCCAGCTGGTAGCTTTCATGGAAATATTAAGTTATTGAGTCATAGTCTAATAACATTTGAAGAACTGAATTGCATTCTTCCCAGAAAAGGCCAATGATACCAGAGGTGTCACACGGCAAAGGACCCAGTGAAAGATACAGTTCAACTCAATATGCTTTTGTTTAATTTTCTAATTTCAGAGCTTGCTCTAAATTGGGTGTTCTTCTGTAAGGGCGATGTCAAGCCATCCTGTCAAATTAATGGCCAAAGCCCTATTCATGTCATCATCAAGCCTCCAGCTGGACTCACAGCTGTTTGGTTTAAGAATTGTTCACATTTGCAGTCCTCCAGGAATGCCCTTCATTCCTTCATTTCCACCTGCACTTATGTAGTTACATTGGTGTTGCTCGCTGTTCCGTTTATAATGCCCTGTGTGGTGATTCTCAGTAGCTACTGTGTGGGCTACCGTCTACACTGAAATATTTATACATTTTCTTGCAGGTCAGAGACTCCTGCAGTACACAGTGTGAACTGAAGGCTTTAAACACAGTCTCTCAATCTAGGTCAAGAAACCAGGGAGTTGAACAAGTACACTTTCTGTTCGGTTCCCACTTGCATTTAGCTATAACTGAAGTTTTTTTGATCAGTTCTCATTTAAGATGGTACCAGTTCACTGCCTGATTTGGATAGCTTACACTGTTTCCAAGATGCATTGGTGTGTTAAAATGAAAAAAGGTCACCTAATCATGGTGGGCTCCAGCATGCTCTGGGACGAGGCTGCTGTTGACATTGCTTTTTTTTTATTGCTCACCAATCCCATTCTCACCGGTGGCATGACTTTTCTTCAGTTCCTGTGTTGCTCACATAGGACTGAGGATTTAAGAGAAGTCATGGCATTGCACTGCAGTGAGAATGCAAAGAGACATCTCTGAGCTATAGCAACAAGTGCACATCCACAAATACATATGCCTGTAGTGTATACAGGAAAAATGCTGGACATTTGGTGTGCTTGCACAACCCTGCTGACAGTAACAAGACCCCTCTCTACTAGGAGAGGAGGGCAGTGAAGATGTAGCCAGCTTCCTCTGGGTAGGGGCTGCTCAGTTTGCACTCAGTATGGAGAAGTCCTGCATCCCCAAAGTAACAAATCCAGGGACATGTAGCCTGCTGTCAGCGTGCAGAAGTGCGGGCTTAAGCCGCAGACACTAGCGAGTCACACAGTGGAAAAGAGGCAGGTGGGAAGGAGCAGGCATTAGTAAAACAGTCTTGCATACCCCATGGGTGAGCACGCTCCTCTTGGAGGATGGTGGCTTTCAGCAACCGTGGTCCTGAGCCAGGACCCAGAATCAGCAGCTGCTGCCATCTTTTACTCAGTCCCAGTTCAGATTCAACAAAGGCTTCAAAGTAATATCTCCAGGTCAGACTTCGCTTGAGCAGAAATAATGGTTTGAGCTAGTTTTCAGTTCAGATGTAGTTTCTCTGTTTGCTGTCATTGGGCTCATATTGGGCTGATATTGGGTTTGCTATCTGTGCATAAAGTAGTTACAGATTGGGTACACAGAGGTTAACATCTCTGCTGCCCTTCACATCCACGTGATTGTATACAAAAGCAGTATGACCTTGGCAGATGACTTTTAAGAAAAAAAAAAAAAACGCTCAATTTTTTTATGGAAAAAAATGACATTTTTAAGATGGAATCAGCAGTATTTCTTCTTGTTTGAATGACTAAAATGATAGGCTAGAATACTTTCAGGTACTTTTTCTAAGGGCTCCATCTAAATTAATACATTCATTGCTGTGCATTCCTGTTTCATGTAGAGTGTTGATTAAAACTCACCATTTTAAATGATCTCTCAGAGAACTGCAGAGTAAAAAAACTCTAAAATCACAAAATATTAGGTTGTTGGCTACCACTCTAATTTTAAGGATTTTTAGTGCTTTTCTGCAGATGTATGTTTGTTCTGGAATTTTAGCTAAATGAAGTTTAATGGATTTTTATTTTAGTATTTAGGTTCTATGCTGGTAAAAGAGTTAAGAGGCACAGAGTCAACACAGGATGCTTGTGCAAAGATGAGGGTAAGTTAGTAAATCTACTCCCTTCTCTAATCATCAAAATAGTAGCTAGTTGTTACTTGTACTGTGTCCTTTTTTTGCATTTATAATGTTCTGTTATCCATTTGTTTTCCACTCCCCTTGCATTTACACTGGTAATAAGAAGTCTGTTCTGTCTTTCATCTTAATTTGCAGTAATAGCAAAATTCTAAGGTAGATTTTTATTTTACATGTTGTGGCTAAGAACAAGTAAATGCATGCATTATGTCTTGTGTTTTCTCTTGAATCTTTGCAACTGTTTCAAAGTACTTTCCATGAACTTTAAATGTGCTCATATCGCTTTGTTTTTATAAGCAGAATTAGTTTATAGCTCATATGGAAATGTAGATACTATTTATAACAAAAAAAGTAAATACATTTTAGTAGTAAATACATTAACATGTTGCTAAAGTCATTGTTTCCTTATTTGGAGCCTAATCCTGTGCTTACTTAATCATATGGATGCCTTTACTCACATGAGTATTCCCATTTATTATGAGTTACATATTTGTTTATTGATTGAAGGATGAAAAGTGAACAAATTCAATTTACTTGCTAGTGGAAAAACAGACAGTTTTTTTTTTTCAGACAGGTGAGAATATGCTTTTGTATATGCTTCAGCCTCATATTGGTTTGTACAAAATTATTATGAGGCTCAGTCTATATCCAAGAAACATTATACTGATATATACTCAAAACAAGCAACAGGCCTACTGCACAATATATTTCCAATTGTAATTGTAATAACACTCCCGTTCATAGTTATGGAGAACATTTCATGACTGATTCATGATTAATTTCATGATTAATTAATGAAGAATATGACTGTATAGTGATCTACTGAAGATGAAACATAAGATAGATGAATGAGTGAAATCCATTCATTATGTTATGGATCATAAGTCTTTCATGCAAGATATCTCTGAGCGCTAGACATAGCATTTGGATCAGTTATAAAGCTAGAAGATGTGTAAAATTCATGCAGACAATCATTTTGAATTGGTTACATATGTACAGTACACAGACTTTTGCACAAGCTGTTTTAGCTGAGGACTGGCAGTAATTCATGAGTACTACATTGCCAGAAAATCTGTGGCTTTTCAGCTGATTGCATGCTAATCATTCCTTACCTGGGCTTAAATTTCTTTAAAAAGTCACATCAACTTGACACATAGGGGATCTACACTCACATACATGTGTTCTGGGGGACTGAGGCTATAAGTCTACTTATATAACTGAACTATACTATACATTTTCCATTCCAGTTTTCAAATTGTCCAGCTTAGCACTTCAATTTTTTAGGAATGTGCCTATGCAGATATCAGGGTAGAATTTGACACCATAGTAACATAAATCATCTTCAGTAAATTATTTGAATGAACTGAGAGGCTTAACATCAAAAAATTGCTCCAAATAATTTATGGCAATTTTATTTTTTTTTTAATATGCCATATATATCTGAAAATTAAATGTTTGAAAACAAGTTTAATATAAAAAACAAATTTTCCATAAAAATGATAGTTACACTAATACTCTGTAGTGCTGTACAGGACACAAACAATATAGTGATATGTTTTATATATATATATTGACATTCTATTTTGAAACTGTTATGTTGTGAAAATGTTTATTTTCCAGTTTAAGGTTTTTGTTTTTTTATTGCGAAGATATTTGAATAAAACAGTTCTTAATCAAGTGCTCATCTATCCTTTCTATGTAGTCCTTTTAATCATATTCACGCAGATGCATTAGATTGAGCTCAACATAGGGATCAAGGTTATATATGCTTTTTGTTCTCACCCAAATTGCAGATTATAACTCTTGCAGTCATCCAAAATTATGTATATTTGGCAAGAAATGTACCTATTAGAGGGATTATACATTTTTCTTCCAATCACGTATTTGCACTCCAAGGCTGGATTTATATTTTATGGTTTCCTATTTGTTTTAATCTCTTTTCTCTTACAAACTCCCTCTGCAGTCCATAGCACTGTCTCCTTATCTCCATTCCCCACCTGCTGTTAACTGACCTTTGCTACTTGGAGATTAAATCTCACTGTCCTGGCCAGTATAGATTTATTAATTATAGTTGAGAGATGCCTTCAAGAACTGAAGAGCTTTCATCTTTCTCAGCATGGAATGGGAAATATTACAAGTTGTGTTTTTAATCAGATTACTGTCTTCACTTCAAATCACCATATGAACAGGAAGCAAGAATAAAATATTTTTACATCAAAATAAAGAGAAGGAAAAAAGTTTAACTGGAGCTAGGAAGAGACCTGTTTTCTACAGTAGATTGCATCTGACATATACACATCTGAGCTCCCTGACAAGGTGAAGGGGAACAGTTTTATACTTACTGATGTGAGCACAGCAGCAAGGTAGACTCTTTCCTTGCAGTAATGTTAAATCACTAATGTTGCATAGACAAATTGCATAGTCTGAACCAAGATATTTACTGCAGCGACAGGAAACTTACATTCAAAGCAAAGATTTTTGTTCTCGGATCTGAGTGCCTTTCTGATGTTTTCTTTTTGGAAAAGACATTCTTACATTTCGAGTCAAGTTCTGGAGAATCAGCAATACGATTCTGTTCACAAAGACTGTGTTTAAGTGTCTTGCTGAGTTAAGACCAAAAATGTCAAAGTTGAAATTGTCATAGACTCTGCTTCTCTTATCTCTGGAGGGAAAGATGAAGCAGAGTTGACTCTTTCTCCTACAGAATGAAAAAGTGAAACAGACAGGGTCTTGGCCTTTCCTTTCTCATTCCTTCTTACATAAAGAAGGAGAAGTTGGATATAGATGGCCGTCTCCGTGGTTCTGCTCATCAATTTATGTTTTTCAATTCCCATATCTCCCCAAAAAGTGGGAAAGAGAACCAGTACCCTTCATAGGCCTCCCAGTGGAACTACCAGGCAAAAAGGAAGATGCAATGATATTCTACAAAGTCCGCAGCAGAGTTCTCCCTCCATGCTCAAACTGTACATCCTTTGGTTTGTGACTTCCACTGGTACAGTGTAAAGATATTGGTTTACATCTGGCAGGAAGAGGACGAAAAAAGGGATGGAATAATACTTAGTAATGAGGCAAAAGGACATTATTTTTCCAGATCTCATATAAGTTGTTCAGCTCAGATTAATTAAATTGGCTTGTGCAAAACATGATGTCATTCTGAACTTGAATATTAACTCATACAAAAGCTATGAATATTTAAAAACTGAGCAGAGAAAATGGTTGGTAGCTCAACTCAATGCACATCAGGCACAATGAATAATGTTCATCCTTTTCTCATCAGATGCTGAATCCTTATGTGGTTTTTCAGGTGTCAGGAATAACTGAAGAATTGTGTAGTATTTATTTAAAAAAAAACAAAAAACTTTATGAATCAGAATTCAGTGGTGCATCTGACTTACTTGCATTTTGAGTGGCTTGTCTGTGTTTCTCTACTGAAAGTTAAACTCTGTAAGTGAGAAGGAGGTTTCATAAATTATACATTTATTAAATACTGGCTTAAGGATTCCCCTTCTTTCTAGTTATTGTAGAAAAACAGCCTTTTAATCCTCAGTTCAGTGCCCATCCTCCAAACACCATACTCAGTGCTTTCTTCTGCCTGCTCAGCATGGAAAAGCAGTTAATGTCTCACTTCAAGTTGCTTATCAGTAACTTTAAGAGATGCCTGCCTTTCTCCCCTGATGTAGTAAGGATCCTCAGCAGCCAAACACTGGCACTCTCAAGCACTCTGATCATCCAGGCTCCTACTTCTTTTGGTACCGTTGTGTCTTACGTGACCTGCAGTGCCAGCTCAGTATGCTTCCTAGTAGGTAACTAAGGGAAATGTTCCCACAAGACAGGCCTTCCCAACGATGGTTAAGTCAGAGGACCTTAATGCCACAGAAGACATCAGTTCTTACAATCTTAAGCTATTTGCTAGAACCAGAACATTATTCTGATCATGGTGGACCTTGTAGCCATCCTTATCCATCATTTTCAGCCCACAGTATGAAACTGTCCAAAGGGAATAAAGATATTCTTTCTAGTGAGAAATCTGGACACTCAGAAGGATCTTGGTTTAGTCCTCATGCCTCAATGAGTCCTCTTTTGACTATATGCAACTGTATTGCTGTTTTCTGAAGTTGCCAGGAAAGACAAAAGCTTTCTTTCAAGGCTTTCTTTGAAGCCATCACATCTGCAGGAAAGAGAGAGATATAGGTGTTAAGAACAGAGACTATACACCATGACAAAGCAGAAAGCAATCCAGTTTCCTGCCTAAGACAGCTGTGGGGTGTCACCTAAACCAACACCTCCACCTGTTGCTGGCCTTTTCAAAAAGAGGACTGAAGATTTGCTCCAGGTTCTGGACACTGGGAGGGCTCTTGCCTTTCAGCTATAAAAAAACAAATCTTTCAAATCATCCACAACTTTGTTAATCTGCAGAGAGCTCATAAGTCACAAATATTGTCTTCCAAAGTCAATGGATATATGCCTGGCTGCTTTGATGTGTGTTGTGAGACCTTAGTAAGGTTGGGCCTCCAGCAGGGATCAAAACTCAACACCAGTGCTCAAGCAACATCTTCTGAATAGTGTCTCCATTGCAGATATTTGTAAAGCAGCCAAATGGACCATTATTTTGCAAATACTATGACAGAATCAGGTATAGTATTTGAGAATTATCAGATTCTCTGGTCACTGTTTTCTTAGGCCTTGTAGCTCTATCTCTGTAGTGTGGGCACAGCTTTGGCAGGACCTGCAGTGGAGTGGGTATATGTATATTACTCAGAAGGGAAAAAGAAGTTATGGGAGGTCCTTATGCGCACTTCACATCATGCCAACCTGTGTTCCTCAGAGGCTTACATGTCCTTGAACTTTGTGGCTGAAAGGAATCCAAGGTGCAGGAGGGATGTACTGCCCTATCAGCAGTACATGAGTGTGTGCAGATATTGCAAAAGCAAACAATTCTCTTTCTCAAGTAGATGAGTTGCAGGTGCATCCTCAGTGCAGTGTTCATATTAACAATGTAGCTTGGAGGCATCCACTAATTGTAGAGAAGTAAACAGTCTTGTACCAAAGGGATTACAGATGCTGTTGTATTCTACGAGGTATTAAATTATGTCAGTGATGCATTTTTAGGCATTTTGGATCAAGGGATTTGTAGCAAATATTTGTTACAAGGTAGACTGTATTTTCAAAATTGTCTTCAAAATTTACTGGTCAAAAGTGAACTTTAACTTCTTATTTCATCTCATCCACAATATTGTCAAAGCGATTCACTTCAAAAGGATTTGTATAACAAAGCTACATAAGCCTTAAGAGACATAAGAGACTTATGGGTATGATAGTGGATGGTACCAGTACATATTTTGAAATGTGCATTTGGATGTAATTTGGAATTAATAGTTGCTCCCAGTGTGGGAATATGTTCAGGTTCTCTTAGTGGAGTGGATTCCAATACATAATTGAATAGTAAAATTGCCAGCTACAGTCTTCAGATAGCTATTAAAAACAGTATAGGACAGAATTAGGAGACTGATTTGCAAAAGTGAAAAACAAGACTAAATCTTAGGATTTTTACAAGCTCATAAACCTGTACTCAGAATGTATGTATGAAGTTCCTAGTGACTTGGCATGGCTGAATAATGTCTTTTCACTGTGTATTTGCAAGATCAAGTGTAATTACATAAGCAGTAAAAAAATAAAAATTAACATGGTTTCATTTTGGCCACTGAATGAAAGTTGAGTAATCTAGTTATGAATGTACTTATTGGTGTATAAGTACATGAAAGTGGTCATCATGGCAAAGCAGAAGTACCCATGCACCCTGTTTCCTCCTGGTGTGAAATAAATAGATGAGATGAAAACATTTTGAGAGTGGGCTGGATTACACCATATGCTGCAGTATATCAAATAAATGTATGAGCACCTTACTTGGACACCATTCTGTGCATACTTCCGAATTTCCTCTTAAGCTGCTTTGTGTGTATGCATGCACACAGAGCTATCACACTTTATATACTGCAGGAGTATTCAAAAGTGTTAATCAGGATTATTAGTGTTCTGAGTTCTGCACAGAACAAGTATTGAAGTACAATCCTATCTTGAAAGGATTAAAGGTGCTTTAGGGCTATATGTTTTGTATTTGTGTGTATTTCCTTTTTAAGAGTAAACAGCTAGTTTATATATCTTTATTCATAGAACAAAGTCCCCTGCCTCTTAAGCCATCATTAGGCTTTGGTAGGTACAATGGCTTGGTGGGTCTCAAATGAAATTGTTTGGAGTTTAGTTTATATTCTAATTAAACAACTGACAGTTCTGTACAGCCTTTAGATGAAAATCAAAATACAGCTGGAAATGCTTCACTGGCTTAGGACAATTTTTAGTACTATGGAAATTTATTAAGAGTTTGCTTGTGAGCATGGGGCTCTTTTTCAGTGAATTAAAGAAAATTCATAAACTGAGTTGGACGCAATGACTAGAACCCTGGACTGCTCTCTTTCTCAGGGAAATACCCTTATGACTGAGCTTGCGCGCTCTCTCTCTCTCTCTCTCGCCCCACTGCTCTTGCATCCCTTTTCTGCATAATGGACCAGTTTCAAAAGGAGAAACTGGGAGCAGCCCTGTCCAGGGCTATACAAGGGTTTTGGCACTGTCCTGCATAATAGAAGCAGTGGGTTCAGATGCAAACTCAGAAGAGTCTGAAATCCAGACTTTTACTTTTGGGGCAAGTGATGTAATGACAAGGCAGTTATGCAGAAGATGCCTCCCACCTCCTTTCGCAGAAACGGATCTCCATTCTGAATGCTGAGAGGATGATGGCACCTATGAAACAGCCTTGAGCCAGGTGCTTGTTTAGGTGGTTATTTCTGATGGACTGCTTCTAAGTACCCATGCAGAAAACAAACTTTTGTATAGAAGCTGACTAGAGAGAAAGAAGAAAATCAGACACCCCACTTCCTTCAAAGTGCCTGGTGCTCTCCGCTGACTTTGCAGGAATACTGAATTAAAGTAGAGGCCTGTTCTATATTTCTTCCATATTGGCTGAGTGGCAGAGCAAGTTCAGTGGGGCACTAAGAAGCCTATTAGAGTCAATTTAAAGCCTGTCACTAACCTTCAAGAATCACTGTGCTAGTGTCCATAGCTGCCCTATTCATTTTTCACTCACTCTTCTTCTCATCCTTTTCAGGAGTATTCTTTTTCCTCACAAGAATCTATTATTAAAAGAAGCAGCTTCATCACAGGAGCCATACTTCAAAATATAGGGAGAGGGAGCTATTCCTGATGTTCTTTATTTTGAGGGAAAAGAGGCTCTATGTCTTGTTTGGGGTCTGAGGAAGCTGAACAAATGTCACATTGGATTTAGGATGGCAGCACTTTCCTCTATCTTCCTATCTCTGCAGTCAAGCCTGCTTTATGGTTCCTGAGTTACACATGGCATACTTCCACATAGTCATCTACCTGTCCCATAGGACGTATTTCAGCAGTGGGACCAAACCTCTTTCTCTCTGCCATTCAGACTCTCCGTTGCATTAAAAGTCCTCACTCTTAGCAGGAGCAGCACACCTGAGGAGACAGGACATGCACATCTGTCCCTATGCAGACAACCAACTGATCAGAGACAAGCAATGTCAATGAGCCTAGATATGCTTGCTGTTCATCCAGATGATTCTCCTAAAGAACTATATTAAAATAAAGAGACAAAGTTACAGTCACAGACAATGGATTTCATAGGAACTATGGTGAGTTCCAAGTTAGTGAGCTTTGGCTCAGGTCCATATGTTCCCCAAAGAGACACCAGACGGACAAGAATATTTTGTCATCTCATCATGTTCTCACAGAGTTGATATGGTGGCTAGAACCTGGAAAACACAAGGAAATGAAGTATTGACTCCTGTGTCCCACCTTGCTTTCAGATTCTAATCACAGGCATGGGCAGAGATGACCACTTGGCCTGCACAAAAGTGCAAAATGTCTGACCATGAAAGCTGTGATACTTTATGTCAACGTCCTGGAAGTTAGAGCCAAAGCATTGACAGCACCCAAATGTATGGTATTCATATTATTTCTCTGAAAACTCATGTTACAGATCCTGGCAGTCAACTCCTTCATTAAAAAGAAATGAACAAGCAAAAGTATGAGTTCACCATGACAGTTCAAAACCACTGAAGTCTGGAAACTGCTAGGACTATTGTAATTATATGGTGAACTTCAGGAGAGTTGATCTGTCATTGGGAGTGGAGTGGGGAGGGAATAGGGCAGGGGGAACACGGATGGGTGTTCTTCATGATATAACTGTCCTTTACCAAGGATAATATCTCAGTGCCCCACTGTTTGTTCCAAGGGATCTACAAGTGCAGAATTGTTTTCCAAAATCATGTTTCTACACTGGACTCCGGTCTTCCAGAATGCCTTGCACAAATCCTGGTTTTTGTGTGGTTTGCAAGCTAATAAGGCACATTCATTGTTCCTTACCAGCTGAGACAGTTTGACTCAAACTACAAATGTCCATCAGTTTCTGATTCATCTCCTAATTTACCAGATATAATTTAATAGTATCTTGGTGAGCTATTTCACCCAGACACACTCTTCTGGCAAGTCACACCTAGATTAAATATCAAAGATCAGGTCTGCCTAGACAGATTCAGGTGAGTGTGGTACATATAAGGAAGCTATTTAAAGTACAGAATACTGGTCTAAATGAAAGCAAACTCTTAGATGGTTAATACGACATAGCCCTGCCATCTTGACGCTTCACCTTTACGGCAAATGGAAGATAGTGCAAACTGGACCATAAAGCAAAATAATTTAACTTAGTAGCCACATTTCTATAGAGTATGGGAGGAGAAGAGGAATTTTGCTGCTAAGGAAGCGAGAAAGGAGATAATTACAATAATCAAAATGGGAGACAAAGAGCTCCTGAATATAGCTGTCGGGCTAGAAAGAAAGGAAAAAAGTTGGATGATTGTGGGGTTGCCAGATGATTAAAGTGATGTTGTCATATTTGCGAATATTATGTCTGGATATGAGCATATGTGGGGTGTATTGCTTGTTATTCTGATGGCTGTATGTACTGCATCTTCCGTACAGTCACTGTCATGCTTTCTGTGCATTGAAATTGAATTTTATGAAAAGTGTCATTTGAAGTCTGTTGTAGACACACACGCACGAACACACACATATGTTTTTACTTGCTCTACATTTGACAGGGATACTATTTCTTTTTCACCCAGCTCAGAGACACGCAAATCAGATCAGTGTCTTCCTTCAAGTTTTGTTAGATTCTTCAGAATGTTTTAAAGCTTTAATTTTTTTAAAGTGTCTAGCCTTCTGGGTAAAAGAAGCTTTCTCCAGGCTAAATTGACACTTGAGTGTCTTCTTGAGCCTCTTGCCGTCTGATACCAAGAAACGTAACATTCCTATTACACGGATAGGTGAGACTGTCTTTGAAACTTATTTAGAGGTTTTAACTTTCAGGGCATTAATTGCAGAATGTAGTTTGGTAGGTAGCTTTGAATTTTATGCTGGCAAAAATGCAATCTCATGTGAACCTGGGAGGAAGAAGATCTGATTAGGGAAATTGATTACAGTTTTCCTCTTTTAAGCTTTTGTTTATTTTGCTCTCTAGCATTAACCTTACCTTTTTCTCCAGAAAGATTTTTTTCAGATATAGCCCCTGTTTTCAAGTTTATATCTGTGCTGTTCTAGTTCTCTTTAAGAATACAAAACCACTGCTGCTACTTTTCAACTTCTGTAATGATCAACTGCTATAATGATCTTTCTAGACTGCAATTTATAGACCTTTCAATGTTCTTGCACATTCATTCCGCATGCTATTTCTTCATATTTAACTGTAGCTGAACTTATGCTTTCCCCTCAAGAAAATGCTTGATTGATCTCTATGATTGTTTGCAGATCTTTTCACGAGTGAGTGTTCTCTGAACTCTAGCTACATTATTTATCTACCATAGCTGTGTATTGAACAGTCTTGTCCCTAATTGCATTCCACCTTAAAAGAATTCAAATCATCTATAAACTATTATGCCATATTTGGTTTTGGTTTTTGGTTTTGTTTTTTTTTTTGTAAATTCAAACTGTAAGCTAGTCAAAAGGTTTTCTGCAAACAATTTAAAACTTTCTCCAATATTTGCCCAATCTGTTTGGCAGGAAATATCTTAGCTGTGAATATCACATTGAAGGCACACTAAAGTAGAATAGCATAGAAAAGAAAAAAAATAGCCTTCTAAGAAGACATGAACTGTAGGTAAGAGACCCTGGCACTGAGAGCATTCAGGATAAACCTCTATGCTAATTCATGTGTAAAGCAGATTCCAGTAGGAACTACGTTCAAGGAAGTGCAGACAGTGAGACAGTGCAAGATACACCATTAGACTGACAGCCCTAGAGGGCTGCAGGGATGTCTCATGTCACAAACATAACTGCAATAGTGCAAGAGAGAGAGTGAAATATTTCTGAAACACAACTAATCACAGCAGTGCAACAAAAACAGTGCAACAAAAAGTACAGTACTCTCAGTCTTTATAGCTGGGGAGGGCAGAAAGAGGGGAGGTGAAGCAGAGATGAATGGGGCATGTGAGATAGATGTTTAAATCCTGCTTATTTAGGGAAATCCCTGATTACATGACTGGCTTTTTAAAGTAACTCTGGCAGAATGATTTCATTCTCTTCCCATGATGAAGAATTTTTACCTCCTTCTCAACAAACTGCAAAGCTCTTTTTAGTTTCATAACTATAAGGCAGCTATTTCAAAAGCTCAGAGCACAGTCAACTCAAGAAAAAGTCAAATATTTATATAAGTACTTTTTGTTTAATTTGTGTATTTTTGTCAGAAGAAGAAGAAGAAAAGAGTGCTGTTCTTGTGCTGCAACACAAACAACTCTAACAAGGTCTTCATTTCATTTCAGAAGTCTACAGAACAAATGAAGAAAGTACCAACTATTGTTCTGTCTGTCTCTTACAAGGGGGTCAAATTTATTGATGCCACAAATAAGGTATGTGCAATTGCTGAACATCAACTTTTATTCTTTAGCAATAGGAATGCTTACAAGGCCGGCTCTGTAAGAGCACCAAGCCACAGAGTGGGCAGATTTGCACTTTGTGTTTTCTTTCTTTTTTCTCTTCTCTCCCAAATGGATGTAATCTGAGTGTCGCTCTCCAGAAGCTCAGTCTGGAGGACAAGTGAAGCAGCTTTGATGGCTCGTTTGGAAAACGCTGTGTCCAACCCTCTGCCATTAAAAGGCAGCTCATCACAAAAGACATTTGGCAAGGGGCCTCTGTGGAATCCTTTACCATAGTCTTTCCTATGCAGTTCCTTAACTCTACAGAAAATACATATGTATTTTTTCATCAACATAATTTTTTCTAAAAAAATTAAACTATAAAGATTTCTCAACAAATAATAATGTTGCAAGTTTTTATTCAGAGCCAGCCATTAGTAAGAGTAAGAAGCTTGAGGCTTGAATTTCCTTTTCAAATGTAAGAGCCTCTCTCAGAGGTATTTTCCTGGTACTAGATATTTGACTTCCTGAACTGCAGAAGCTTCTTCACAATTGTGATTCCATGTTTTTTTTCCATCTTATTATGCGGCACTGCCCTGTTCTTTGTTTTTTACATTTTTAAAATGCATCTAACATCTTAAAAAAAAAGGCAGAAATTAAAAATGGGAGAACTTAGTGATGGATGGGACAATGGGTTATTGCTCAGCCAAAGTAAAATGTACAAGCTCCATAAGCAGTAGTGAAATAATATACAAATTTCTCTTCTTTTGATGTCTAAGATGGCAAGAAAATGAAATCTACACTAATGCTTGCATGTGAATAGAAAATAAATTATCTTTTCTGATATGTGACTAAAATTTGCTAAACAATATAAAACATACATCAGGCAATCCAGCTGTCTCATCAGTTTAATAATGTATATAACAGCTTTATGTTGCTGAACATTCAGACCACACAGTACATCTAACCCCCTATCCTTCAAACTTGCCATATCAGTCAGTTTATAAAGGTGTTTAATTAGAACTGGGTTTTAAGTGAAGGAACAGAAGTGGATTTGTGATCTTCTGCTACAGTTTGGAAGCCATTTCTAGGATTAGAAGATGGTATGAAAGAAAAACAGAGGTGAAATTACTATTATGTCAAGTCTGACCTCTTTGTTAGAGCAGACAGGCCAGGGATTCCTGTCAGCTCCTTTTTCTTCTATTGATTCAAAATTGAGCTTCTACAACCCTCATTTCCTATACGTTCTCTGATGTGCCAGGCATAAATCAGGACATTGTAATGTTATTAACTCTAACTTGGACAAGGCTGTCTTCAGCTCTTAAATCTCCTCTGTAGTGTAAAAGACATAACTGCCATGTCCTTAGGTTTAAAAAAAATTAAGAGAACAAAAGGAGCTTCCGCATCTCTTTATATAATACATAGAATCTTGTATGAAAAGGAAACTTAAAGGAAGTTTGGCAAATTGTATTAGGTAGCTCTAGACCTGTCCCACTGAAATCTTATACCTCGTAGTACAATAGATATATTTGATCACGGTAAATAATGCCACAGTCCTGTGTTGTTTCTCAAGTGGGAGATTGCTTTCTCTTCAGTTCAAAATCTGCACTGCCTTTCCCTTCTGTAAAAACCAGGTAATAGCCCGCAACTGTCCCAGGAGCATTGTTATCATCCCTGTCCACAGTGTGCTGTACCCAATTCCTTCAAGACCCAAAACAGATTAGCACTAAGGTGAGATCCTATTCAGACTTGTACTGCTTCCATATGAGCTTATAGTTGACAGCGCTGGGCACCACTTATCAATAAATGCATATTTTTTAATGACAAAAATAGCTAGCAGTTACGTGCTTGAAAACTCAGCTCTCATGGCTGTTCATCCTTTTACTTCATGCTACCAAGCTAAGAATTTGTATTCCAAGTTATAACAGGCAAAGCTTCAGGTAACAAAGGGGCTCTGACCTCATTCCACTAAAGCTATTTCAGTGGCGCCTTGAAGCTTGGCATGACACCACTTTGACATGACACCATTTCTTTGCAATTGAGGCCAGAAAGAAATTGCTGCCTAGAAAAAGTAGATATTCAGAATTTTCTCATGGTCACATCCAACCCTAACTTCCGGGCTATTTCTGCAAGAAGGTGGGTTGTCTGACACAATGTAGGCAAGCAATGTAGGCTGCTTATCAAAAATTTGGACTCTCAAAGGTATTTCCTTGGCAGAACCAAAACTGACTTTTACCTTCCCTGCTGTTTCAGAAGCTCTGGAGGTTCCTCTTGACAAACTGAGTGACTATGTTTAGAGTGACCTAAACTGGTCTTATATTGTCAGTCAATGCCTAAGAAATGTACCCAGAACAGCAAACCAATTCATAGCCTTTTAATTTCTACAGGATAAGACTATGGTTCTACTGGAGTAGTGACCTTAGGAAACAGTAACTGCATGCACTGAAAACATAATTTTTAAAGGAGTTCACAGAGGATATTGCACAGAAGCTAGGGTAAAAAGCTGAATTTCACTACTAGTTTTCAACCACAAGATTAATTTTAGGTACACTTTATTTTATTCAAAACAAACTTGATATGGATATGTTTCCAAACATCATATTATTCAAAGTAAAAACATTAAAATAATCTGTATAAGTTCTGACTAAAGTACAAAGCCCTGTATCCTTCGACCCTGATCACTTAGGAAACCTTTCAACGTAGCTGAGCTCTTTCCCCATACACTGAATAAAATCAGTTGACTACTTTGTGGCTCATGATTTGGCATAAATATTTAGCATGATTTTAAGACCTTCCAAGCTTTAATTCTTTCTCCTCTTTAAACTACAATGTTATGAACACAACATCAATGATGATATATTACAGCTGTATCTGTGGGTATCTAAATCCCTGGTTTGGGTATAATTGTAATTCTAATCAAAATCTTTATTGAAGGTAAAAGTTATCAAACTGAGAACAAAGAAAATAAAATGCTTAAAGTAACATAAAAAAACCAATGATTGTTAACCAGAGAGTATAAGTATCTTTATATATTGGCATCCATTGAAATATAAGTACTGGTTTTGTCATTTTTATGAATAATGCATTATAAAGAAATACTCAAATATGTTGCAACAATTTAAGATTAAGAGGATTATTTCATGTCTTCAGTAACAGTTTCCTTATCTTGGTTTTACCACAATTTGAAATATGGAATGCTTTTTTTAAGATTTTCCTAGGCCATTATTTCTTCAATTAGTTGTTAATATGTCTTTTCGAAAACTTGACACCTACATACAAGGGGGAAAGTTGCCACTTAGCAAATGAAGGAAGATATGGTAAAGCATCTTAAGTGACTTAGTTGCATACACTTCCTTTTCTTCAAAAAAAAGAGGGGGAGAAGAGAAGGTGGGAAAGAAAAGACAGGAGTGGGGGAAAAACAGAGATACTCAGAGATTGTTTTAATTTGAACAGATGCCACTAAGGCAACAGCAAATCACAGATCTCAGGGACTGTGACACTACAGATGTCGTGTTCTTTGGTGCAATACAGATGTCATACTGCAGCAGACTCGTTCTCTTTGTTTTTTTGGGGAAAAGCCATAGCTACAGTCAGTAAGGCCACAAATCGGAAAAGCAGATAGGCTAACCTCTGAGGAAATTCATATTCAATGAATCATTCTTCTGTTTAAATAAGTCATTTGAAATGTCTGTGTTGCTGAATCAAGGCCTGATCATAAGCCACTCTGCAGTATCTTCTTCTCTCTGGCTTCGTGGTTCCTTTGGCCTAAACACAATAATTTCATATCAGTATTATATGCAATGAATATTCATAATTTTCTCCAAAGCTTTAGATGATAGCTTTTTTTCTTCCATTCGACAGACATGCCCCACCTTTATCTTAATAGTATGCTATAGCTTGCACTGGCTGTTGCAAGTAGTGTTGCTCGGTGCATGAACAGTTTAATTTTTCTACGTCTCTCTTACAGGATGCTGTTGTCGGTAAGTGGAGAAAAACTGCCATATCCTTCTGTAGTGATCTTTTAACCAAACAGAAGCCTTTGAAGAGCTCTGGGTTTCAATTATAGTTATAATTGAAATTATAAGTCATGTTGCTTTTTCTTGAAAGACTATAGCCGAATTTCTTCCAACACCATATGCAAATACTTGGATATTGAGCCTCTAGGGTTTTACCAGATCCTATCAGTAGACTGAAACAGTATCATGTAGTGCTCACTAGACACAAAACCAGCAGCATCAGAAGATGCTAATATAGTGTTTTGAAACAGCAGTTACAGCTGTATGCTGAGAAATATGCCTCTTTGTCACAGGATGCTGATAAACTGTACAAAACTGTAATTGGAAAGACAAGCAGGAAGACTCTAGAGCATAGTAGCTTTCTATCACATTGTCATCAATTGTAGATCTCATTGGAGAGGGTCGGAATTCCAGTGATCTGCGTAAGAAGATCACATGTGGGGAGTATTAAATCTCTTCTTTTTAAGAAAGTTATGAAATACTTCAGCACAGCAGCTGAACATAAACTCAAATCTGAAAACACAGCTTTTAAGGCTCTTCTACATTTAATTCCTAAATTGATTGAAAATATTTTCTTTAAACAGAATATTATTGCTGAACATGAAATCCGTAACATTTCCTGTGCTGCACAAGACCCTGAAGACCTTTCTACATTTGCGTACATCACTAAAGACTTGAAGACTAATCACCACTACTGCCATGTATTCACTGCGTTTGATGTGGTCAGTTTATAGAAGATATTTATTTAATAGCTCTTTGTGAATCATTGTTTCTATTAAAACCTTTTCAGGGTATATGGTGGTCAATGGAAGGTATCATTCATTTAGCACACAAAAAGACTAATCTAATATGAATAGTAATAGGACGTTTTGGGAGAAAATCAAAGATGTCCCATCTGAAATAATTCACCTCTCTAGTCTCAGTTGTTGACTGTAAAACTAGCAAGTAGCTTTGTGTAAAAGCCTTGACACATAATTCTTCTAACCTAAACTACAGGCAATTGCCTTGCAAGAAGTTGTTAAAAAACAAGTTTGGCTACCCATTCTGAAATCTCAGCACAGCAAATAAACAAATCAGAACTTAAGCATTCCTTTAAACTATTCTCTGTTTTGTGCAAACAAGTGGCTCAATACACATCATATGCAGTGTTCAAGCCTGCCAAGTAGTAGACCCAGGAACTAGCTTAGACTGAGTCTTAAACTGAGTCTACAGGCTGTCCTAAATTTCGGAATATGTTATAATATCTGCGTAGTCAGCGAAAGGCTAGTTTGGAGGTTTCCAGCCTTTTGGCTTTCACCCTCATGTGCCTGCCCCGTGCCAACCAGCAAGGCAGGGGAGAAACAATCAGCTGAACTGGAGCAGGAAGAGGGTTGGATGCTTTCTTGGGGGGGCCCTCTGAGTGTGGGCACAGTCCACATTCACAAAGCAGATGCGGATTGCTTATAGTGGCCTTCTGGACCAGGGATCAGATGTTATTGCAATGAGTGATTTCTTCAGATTTCTTAGCCCTGTGATTTCCTGAGTTTCAGTGTTCAGCTGGATCAGTCCCAACAACTCAAACATCTTCCACAATGTTTTATTTAGACTTTTTAACATTATATTGAATAAGCTGAAAATCTGGTGGTATGAAACTGCCTCTGCAAACATATAGAAAGTATATGAAAAATTCTGTATTAACTATATCGTATTTATTTTAAACAGAGAAGAGAAACATTTATACATTTATCAAAGAGGACAGCACACAGATAGCTAATTATATATCTCAAGAAGTCCCAGGGATATTTGGTTACCACAGTGAATCTCAAGACATTTGAAACATCTGAAGAGATCTGTATGGAATGTTGTCCTCTATGTGTTTTTTGTATAAAAGATACCCCTGTAAATAATAACAATATATTATTGGGTGGCCTCTCTGTTCTGCTCTGCTGTCTGTTTATCATGTCAGTGGGAGTTTTAGCTTAACAAATAATGCAGATATAGACTTTGGGGAAATTTTATTTTAGCAGCACCTTTGCCTTTTGAAAACAGATTGTGTTTATTTTGAAAATAGTAAGTTCAAGCTACAATTCTTACTTTCTTGTTTCAATGCTCTTGCCTTAAAAATCTCAGAAATGTTGTTTCAGGAGAAGTCCTTAATTCTCCTATTATTTTGGTAGAAAATGACATCATTTATGTCAGAAGTGATTTATGCTTCTCAAATGGCGCTACACAGACTACTCGTGTCTCAAGAAACCATGAACATGTGTCAATTAATCTGTCATATGGTTCCCAACTAAATTTGGTGAAATGGCTAGAGGCTCTAAATTTTAGGACTAAGAGGGCTGATTGTCCAAAAAGTTTGTGAATACTTGCCTAATACCATTTGAGTTAAACACAATAGAAATTTAAAATAATATTGAAATCTAAAAATATTTTAATATAGTACAATGTGTGAATTCTTGAAACATGCTTACATGAATGTAAATAAGCTAGATCAAAAAAAAATAGAGATGTCTCAACAGAGGCTTTTTATTTGTGACTGGGGAAACAGCATTGTAGAGTGATGGCATATAGGAGAGTTTAAATAATAAATATTCTGGAAGGTAGGTTAGAAGGAATTTTAGACTTTTTTTGAGTTCTTTCATTTAAATTGTATTAAAAGTTGATAGACCACAGTCAACAAGATGTTACATTATATAGATATTAGTGAAAAATGAAGCAGCTAAAATGAGACTGATGATTGAAACTACCAAGGAATATTTAAATGGATCAGGAGAAATAATAACCTAATTTGACTCAGAATATTGCATTTTCATTTATAAGTCTAATAACTACACACAAACATACACCCAGGTAGTAGATGAATGTCATTTTCTCCTTGCTTGGCAAGGAGAGAGTAGTGATTGGAATAATTCTAACATTTTGCTCGCTTCCCATACCTTATGAATAGTACTTAATACCCCCAAGCATTCTTAATGGCTATTTTAAGCAATACAGATAGTTTAATGTCCAACTGTCTTAACGTAGTATTCTCCAGCTACATAATCCTCAGTGGGGTGTTGCCTACTCAAATATGCTCTTTTTATGTTGTTTTATTTCTCAGGATCTAACACTTCTGATGCAAGTTCAAACTCCTGAAAAACAGCTAGATATTCAGAACATAAGCATACAGTAGATTAAATTTTCTGTTTAAAGTCTAACACTTTTATGTAGCCTGGTCTTTCAGTTTAGTAATAGAAACAGTGCTATGACTGTACATTCAACTTCCCTATTCAGAGTTGCAATTCTATAATCAAAATTCCAAAAACATCAGGCTTCAAGAATATTTAAGAGGAGGACTGGGGGAAGGAGAGGATTTATTGATCAATATTTGAAATCCACTTCACTCTCATTCACTTATGTAAAGCAGAACTAAAACTGCCAGTGAAGGACTTCCTCTGGATAAACAAACTATGCTAACAGTTCCTATACCAAACTCCAGTTCACATATGAGAGACATCCAAAATAATTTTGATCAGGTATTCCCTCATTTCCTGACACACCTATGAATAGATCACAGCTGGAATAAATTGGAACAATTTCTGCTCTTGTTCACATCAAGGATTAGACTCGTGATCTGTATAACACAAAGACTTTTCTTCTTCTCTGTATCCTTCTGTCTGTCATTGCACAGATTTATGCTGGATAAGAGAATTAGGAACTGCTACTATCCATATTTAACAGAGAAGAAAAAGTAAATGCCTTCAGGTCTCTAAACTTCTGTTTATTGTCTTCTTCCAGAAGATTAGGGAACTTAAAAAAAAAAAAAAAATTGTTGAAAACTCTTCTCTCTTCACATGGTCATCCGGGTAGGGTCAGTGTGGCAACCCCACCACCACAGAACAGAGAACTTCTCTCCTTTGCAGTAGCCACAGAGAGCATGCTCAGAGACTACCATCTCCAGGTAGATAGATACCATATAAGATAGAGCGTGTGTAAAGACATTTCAATTCTCCCCAGCAACCTCCTTGAGATGCAGCACACTCAGCTACAGGGAACCTTCAGCTCACGGGCAAATGATGCCCTCCTGTATGTCTAGTCTCCATCAATGGCTTTTTCAGTGGCTTAAAAGGCCCACTCTAAAGGCTTGATTCTGTCTTCCTGTCGCATAGAAAATAGCTTTCTGTGCCACCTTTGAAGACAGGGATGGATTCAGAAGTGTGCCATCTGCCACTGTTGTAAATCCAGATGGAGAATGGATCAGGAACTTAAGTTGCAGGACTGTCTGTTCATGAAAGTCTCATGCAACCCATGAGTCCACAGCTGTAACAAACAAATCGTAGACATTATCTCTTCATACATCTTTCTTTCCTGAATGCCCCAAAGTTCACACATTAGGGAGGGCAGACAAATGCATGTCATCTTCAGATCAAAAAAAAATAAAGTTTTCTGGTCTGGAGGGATAAAGCACTTACTGTGTAAATGTATATGTATGTCAGCTATGCATCTTAAAGAACTCCAGTTAATAGTAAGTAATTTGTCCTTCCTTTTGGGCTTTGGTAGTACAAATCTTATTATTTGGCCATGAAGACTCCATTATGACTAAGAATTAGGCAAGTGATTACGTCCCAGGAGACCGGAATTTTGAACTGGGCTGAGATTTTTAGATTTTTCCCATTAAGTTCCCATCCACCCTGTTCTGTTTGATTTTTCCAACAGGGATGTTAAGTTCAGTACCTTGAACATAGTCCTAACTGACTTTCCCACACATCAGATGTAGTAGGTAGCTCACACTAATCATCTGTGAGACCCAAAAGGAAGCCTCTTCAGTAAATTCAGCCTTCAAAAAAGACTAGATTTGACACTGATTTTAAAGGGAAAAAAATCATTAAGTAAAAGCAGAAATGTCTCATTATATCCAAAGCGCATTTTAAAAGAGGCAAAATGTTAGCTTTCCCAAAAAATCCTTTGCAAGTGACATTTTAGTTTTTATAGATGAAAGACAAAAATTAGCAGTTTTATCCTCTGTCTTAAAATATTCTTGAAGCTGCAACATAGCCTTACAGAAGCGTGAAAATATAATGAAGAAGCAGTGCCTGCTGCATCTTATACTAGCAACTTATGCAGTAAAAGAAAATCAGTTAAAATGTAACAAAACAATTAGCCATTGTAATAGACTGACTGAATTGAAGTGGCAGAAGAATAGTGACTCAGACTGGCACTGGGGTGTTGAATTGTAACATTACATTGCAAACAAGGCAATTGACCTCAGTTTCTCATACCGCAGAAATTGTTGCTCGTAGGAGTTGGCTTACTCATTTTTCTCCTCTGCCATGCCAAGGGAGGGAGAGGACTGCAGCAGCGCTGGGAAGCACCGTGGTTCTAGCAGTTTTGCTTCCTTTCCAAGGAGCTCGTGGGGTGCTGTAGGGCTAAATGTCTTCCACAATTATCAGGGGGATCTACAGCTTTTGTGCTGAACCTCCATCTGGGAGACAGACCTGTTTCTCCTTCTTTTTATGTCATATGTAAAATTCAAATATTCTCCTCAGAGCATCAGAAGAATTTCCAGTATGCTTTTTGTGGTTTTGTTTTCCTCTCCAAACCCCAAAGGAATCCCACTCTTTCCTCTCCAGAACGCCCTGATAAGAAACCATGCAAACCTAACCTTCATATTCCTGCCCTAGTACTGCACATGAGAAATCTCTCAAAACAAACTTATTTGCTTGTCTTTTTTTCAAATACAATGTTGCAGATACCTGTTTTACATTTCAAAAGAGACGATTTTAAAGCCTTCCTTACCTCTGTTTGCACACTTCACCTCTTCAAGGCTCTACAACAGTACATAATGTATGAAGTTTATGTACAAATTCTGATTCAGTTTACATTTAGAATATGTTATATTTCAAAATATTTATTAACCGTAGAAACATTTATATGTTTCCAGTGGTTATCAGGCTCCAGACATGTCTATTTTTTTTTCATTTTACAGACTACACAAGAAAACAAATCATAGCAACTTCTGACAAGAGAGAAGCTCCAGACTACATTGCTTATGTCTTTGTATGGCAAACTCTCTGCTTTTTTCCACTCTTATCTCAGATTTTTTCAGGCCTGTCTCCCAGAGACCTTTTTGTATGCCACACTGGATGGTGCTTTCTCTCAATCCCAGTAGTATTACAATCTGCTTTTTATCCAAGCCATTATTATAATGGCAGTCCTATTGATGTATTCCTTATCAATAATAGCATCCACTGTAGATAATCGCATGGTGCTACAGTGCACTATCTTATTGTCATGACAGCATATCAAGATGTCTCTAGTGTAATAGTCTTGTGCTATTAATATGTACACTCCATTTCAAACAACACTATTTTGTACATTTTTAATGATTATACTGAATTGTTCTTAATGCCATGACCAGTGTTTTGCTAAAAGGCAGACCACTTTATCATAATAGTCTCTTTAGCCTTTCATTTATGACTCCACTGGCAAACTACATTCTCAGTGTTTCCCAATCCTGGACAGTTTCCTCAAATTAAAGGGGAGACAATTTGGAGACTATTGCTGTCAAATCAGGCAGACATTTTAATTTGGAAAGCTATGAAACTTTGGATAGCTTACTGTCGTGAATGCAGTCATAACAGCTGAGCATATCCCAGTGGAGAAATATAGTTGTTTTTCTGTCTGATCTAACACAGACCAGAGTTGGCATCTTTGTAAGAAGCTTTTATAATGAGCTAAATCTGCCAAACTGAACCTATTCTTTCTAAGCATACATGTGTGATAACAAAGGGATGGAATTTCCTCATGACCACAGTGAAACTATAGTGTATGGCATGAAATAAGATGCTTATCCTTTTAACTGTACATCTGAAATTATATCAAGAGCATGTGGGAATTTTAAGAGTTTCACATAGTTTCATAGTAATACACAATGGCTTCCAATCTATGGTCTACAGAGGATCAGGAAGGAGGGACTAAGTTGCAAATTACGTCTAAGACATTTATGAATTACTCTAGGGAGACTGCAAGACACAACAAAGAAAGCAAGCTTGAAGGCTTGTGTTTGCTCTGCAGGGGTTTGAAATGTTATTGGAAAGTTTGCAGAAGCCTGCAAACAAAAATACCAAAACAAAACCCCAAACCTGAAAAAAATTACCATAGAATTTCACTTGAGATTTGTATTTTGGTCAAACTGGAAACTCACAGCTGCTTTTTAATTGATGTAAAGCTACACTGAAAAAGCATTCATACTGACTCTCTCATTCCTCATTCATGTTTTGTAAACTTTTCAACAGGTTCTTTTCCACATATCCAATAAGAATTTAAAGTATTCTTAAGACCAAGAAACTGGTTTTATTCTTGAAGAACCTGACTTCTATAGAAATACACATGAACTCCTCAAGCTTACAAGTATACTCTGATATACCAGTTTAAGCTCAATCTTTTTTAGTTCTAAAAAAACATAACTGTGAGAAAGCGGAGCATTTACTTTCATGCATGCATAGCTGCAGTGCATTCACGAAGTGGAGCATGCACTTCTGACGTTTGCCTTTTGTCTTTTGGAAATGTCACACTGAAGCTGCAGAGCAATCCATTTCCTTTGCTGCTCAGTGCAGCAGAGTGCTCTGAAGCACACGGGATGGAAAGCAGTGCGTCAGACTGCTCACTCTGGAGGAGGACAGGTCAGCCCCAGAGCAGGTCTGAAATAAAGCTAGGTGAAACATCAAATACGTGCAATAGTGTAAGATGGGTGGTATCCTGAGAGCAGGGGATACAGGGTGAGCTGGGGAGGATGGGGGATTAATGCACTTGTTCTAAAAAGAGATGACATCCACCCACTACTGTTTTCATGTTTAGCAAGACAATGTTTTTAAAGTTTTTAGAAGTAATTATTTTCACTACAATAAATTACATTTAGATTGTCCTTGATCAATAAGATATCAAGTGAGAGATGTCAAAAATTGTAGAGACTTAGCAAGTTACCACCAGGGTGTTTTTAATTATTTACATTAAAAATCACTGCTATAGGCAGTACTACCTCTCCTCTTGTACCTAAAAATACTTCAACCTAATGCCAATTTTAAATGTTATTGTGTTTTTTTTCCCAGAATTTAGCATATGAAATCATTCTTACACTAGGACAAGCATTTGAGGTGGCCTATCAGCTGGCACTACAAGCACGAAAAGGGGGCCATTCTTCAACGCTTCCAGAAAGCTTTGAAAATAAACCCTCCAAACCTATTCCAAAACCACGTGTTAGTATTCGGAAGTCTGTGGTAAGTAGAAAGTAGTGGTACATGCAAAAAAATGAAATTCAGCTATAAAGTAAGAGTTTGTATATGTAAAGTTGTATAAATTAATATACCTGTTCAGTCAGAAAGGGTCCATGTCTCAGCTGCGCCACCTCTGCTTATCACCACAAGGTCAGCAGAGTTGTATCACTGCAGCATGATCAGCCATCTGGAAATCTGCTCATTTCAGATTCTTTCAGTTTAAGAAGTTGCCTGGCTAGTATCATGCATGGTCTTTTATAGTTCTGCAGAGCTTTCATTGATTCAGTCTAATTCCAATGTATTATACTTTTTTAAGTGCTGAAGATTGCAGGCAGTGCATGCTTCTAAAACTGTTCTGTTCCATCTACTTCCCTGAGATTGAATCAAGAAATAAAATCAGCACCACACTTATGCATTAATTCATGTACAAAGTTATTTCTGAAAATCTTATGCTAAGTTTTGATATATGAATTCTTATCATAAATATCTCCTGTTGGTAATTAGATTTAAAAAACAATCTTCTGTAGATAAGTACAGAGATTGCAACCCTAAACAGCCTTCTAGCTGATCTGGTACATGGTCGCTGCATACGCAAATCAGTATCTCACAGATTCTGAAGTTTGGTTTAGAGAAGATTGCCAAACTATGAATCCTAGTCAGATTACAAATCCAAATCAATTTACAATGATCCTCTTGTCTCACCAGTCAACTTCTTTTCTTGCCCTTTTTATTTTTTTGACCTTTAGCAGACCCTCCTGTTTCAAAACTGTCCTTTCTCTAGGATTCAGCATACCTTTTCAATATTTTCTTTGGAATCTCAAATTCCCAAGAATCCCACATTGTCGGAGCCAACACATTAATTGTCTCAATTTAAAATGCCATCCTGAAGTGCTTAAATGACAGAGAAATATTATTTTATGGCAGCGCTTTTCAAAAGATTATGAAAACTATTTTACATCAAGTGAGAATACAGGCACAGTGTGATTTGGGAGAGAAAGGGGAAAAATGACTGCATGCTGTATCATAATCACTGGATATAAAATGAGTATCATACTCTGTGATACTTAATTATTGGATGAGAGGAAGGGGAAAAAACATATGACTGTATGCTGTGTAATCCATCCCCCCCCAAACCTTCATACATAAAATTTTAAGAAAGAACATTTCCTGATTACTGATGCCATCATCTGTCTCAACATTAAAAGGACTTCTCAGGATCAAAGGTAGCTTTAAACATAGTTTTAACTAACTGTGATGCCCTATAGTTTGGGGAGTAGACACAGCTCTGATCTAAACAGTAGAAAGAAGGTAACCATAAGTGCACACACAGGTGTGGAGACCACTGCACTGACTGCTGTAGATTTTAAAAAGGGACTCTATTGATATAGAATTTGTTCTGTATTCTATTAATTTCTTTAAAGAAAAAGCTTCTGCTAGAAATGCTGTGCACAGAAATGGTAACCCATCCGTTTGCCTTTGCTTTAAAGCAGATAGATCCATCCGAACAAAAGACTCTTGCAAATCTACCATGGATTGTTGAACCTGGACAAGAAGCCAAAAGAGGCATTAATACCAAGTATGAAACTACAATTTTCTGATACAAAACTGACCCCCTATTCCTTGTTGTGCCTTGCACTCCAAGCAGTCACAGCACAGCCTTTCCTATATGGCAACGTTTCAATCCAGCAGAGAGGAAGACTGCACCACATGAGTGGCCTTGTAACTAACAAAAAGGCTGATAGTCATTTCTGGTGATGTTCTTCTTCCTGCAGCACTGACAGAAGAATGACACTATATGAAGACTTTTCAAATTACAGTCTACAAGAGGAGTGAGAAAAATTATTTTTCATGCAGTTCTCCCTTGTGACTCTGCCACAGTGCTTTCTTTGGTTTCTTATTTTAGAATTCTACTTTTTAAAAAAAACAAAAGGTCTCTAAACTAATGGTAATGCTACCTATGAGTAGAATATTTGATTGGTTTTTTATTTAAATCTTGGCAGTTTTTAATTGAAATAGAACCAGAATTAATAAATAGAGTATTTGTGAAACCACTGAATTCATTAATAACTACTGTATTGAGTAAAGAACTCATTAAAGTGACAAGAAATTAGGTACCCTGATTTCTATGTGCGCTGGTTTTATATGTAATCATTGGTGTCCTTTGATCCTCTACAGAAATAGAAGCCTCTTGCATTGTGACAAAGGATCAGAGTTTTATGAATGGTTATAAAAAAGTATTAATAATGCACAGAGAACATTTCTTTTATTAGATATTTTTATGGAAGAGAAGTACTATAGGAAAACATAGGAATATTTATGGAAAGGAAGCCAGATTAATTATGAAAAATATTGTTTATTTTAAAGTTAATTAAACCACTGCTATTGCAGCATTATGAAAATTGTAAAAGTTGTAGCATCAGTGCACGGGATGTTTCATGTGATCAGTCTGGAATGAAAGTAGAATGGTCGTTCTACTACACCTACATATAGTTTATGCAGTTCAGCATTGCTATAGCCATGAATTCTACTAGTATTTTAAAAAATAATCTCAGTGGTTCTAAAAAAATCAAAACTATGAATTTTGCTATCAAGATTTCTGTCACAGAAAACTTGTTTGGAAGAGTGTTGATAAAATTCTACTGCAAAACATTTTCTAAGTAAAAATAGCAAGAAAAAGAAAAAAATTCCAAAGTAATAAAAATGTTTTCATGAAACAAAATAGTTAAGCATTTGCTTAATATTTGATTAAATAAGATTTACTTACATTTTCTTTAAAGTGTTTTAATTTTTTTAATGTCTGTGGAGTATTTGTATAATACCATGATGTATATTTATGTAGAACTGAAATTATAACAGTACAAATATCACTATAGGAGAAAAATGACATTTTAACGTATATTGTTCTATCCAGTCAAATTGTGAATCATTTTGAAGTTCATTATAGAGATATTGATAAATTGTGTGGTTGTCTTAATGTTTTTTTAATTATTATTTCCTATCCAGCTGAGGTTTTCAGTCAGAATCATCAGTTGGTCAATTCCACAAATGGAAAACTGAACTTGGTTTAAACCTGATAATTGTATATGGTTTAGTTAAACCTAATTATAGCGCTGAGTGATGACATACTTTTAATACAGTATTCAATTTACTTGAACAAAATAGTTCCTTGTACATATTTTGCCTATTCACTGTTGATATGTACGTAGTCAACTGACAGTAAAAAAATAACACTAAAAATATGGTACCAAAAGGAAAATTGTATAGGAGAACAGTAAATAGTAGCCTCACTGCAACAAATACTTATGTAAATATGCTTGGGCTTCCAGTTATAAATTTTGTAATTTTGTCATTTATTTATATCCTATAAAAGCACACAAAATAAAATGAAGTTGTACAGTCCCCATGCTTTGCGCATTGTTTTTCACTGCTAGTGGAAATAAGGGGCCTGATCCAAGGGACACTGAAATCAATGAAGGACTCACCTCCCCGCCAGTTCCACTGGGATTTGGATCTTGTCCCATACAAATCCAGACACTGCTGTGGAGACACTTTTCATTTTAGAATATAGATTTTGTTTACAAATGGTAAAATTCATACTTCAAAGTCCTTAATTAGCTAGTCCTTCACTACACATCCAAACTGCTGACTTTCCATATTTGATCTCACCCTGTAAAAGTCACACAGGGAGTTATGTTAGAACATGTTCACTTCAGGCACCAAAAGCACAAAGTGGCCAGATTTTCAGGCTACAGGACTGGGACACCTCTTATGCAGCTGAGGGATGCCTAAAATTAAAGGATGAGACAGGGGTTGTTTACATAAGTAAAAGAGGTGGAACAATGGGAAGGCTTGGTGACTTACCGGAAGAATTTGATCCAGATTCATCAAAGAGATGGCAAACAGGTAGGGTAGCACTGTAAGCAGCTGAACTTTTTTGGTAGAGATGCAAGGGCAAAAGAGACTGCGCAACTGATGAAAGACTGGTAGGGCAGGGAATGAGGGTAAAGGGGAGAGAAAAAGTTTGGGACAGTGAGGCGGTGAATCTTTGGAGCCTTCACAGCAGACATAAACCTAAATTGGAAGGAGAGAGAAGAGCTAACAGGTGTAAAGCACTTCCCTATTGAAGAAAGCTGGGATTTGGGGGGGAAACATCTCCCTACCTTCATTCCTCACTAACTGATATTAGCATAAGCCAGTTGGAGGCAAATCTCTGGGGTCCCCTCTGTCATGGGGCAATTGTTTGACATTTCTTTGTTCAGATCCAAGGAGACTTCTCCCAGCATAAGACACAAACCCACTAAAATCAGTTACCACCTGATCTTTAGTCCTTTCTGGTCAGGGAAAACATCTGATTTATCTTTAAAGTTCCTAGTAGAAGTGTAAGGAATAAGGGGACAATGGTCTGTCTTAACAGTGAAGGTAGGGAGCAAACAAGCCACACCCAGAAGATCAGGAAGTGAGGAAAATTACTATTTTTCACCTCTACTCAAGGTAAGAGGGAAATAGAGGTAGTGAAGGAGAGCATGTGAAGAAACTGGAGCATCTGGATGTTGTGAAAACAGGAGTTAATTGCAACTGCCTTATGGGACAGGAACTGGCAAAAGAAGAGAGATGGTATGGAGGTAGATTGTATTTGACCCTAGAAGATGGGGAAACTGGAATCAAAGTAAGGTAAGTGTGGGTGACACAGGATTTTGAGAATCATTTGGGTAGTGATGTCTCTAAGATACCAGGGAAAAGAGCTGCTGGAAGAAAGCTTCAAGTCTGGAGGAACTCCTGAAGAAACCAGGGGGAAGCTCTGTACTGTGGAGCTGGAGGGTTTTCTAAAGTAGATATTGCATCTGAGACCGTGGTGTCTGCACCAACCTGGTCTGGTGTCTATTCAAAGCCAGAGAAGCTATGGCTAACAGGTGACAGAAGCAGATACTCAACATATCTGATTCTGGTCTTCTGCCAATAACTATATGGGCATATCCTTCCTCCTGCAGAACCACAATGTTATACATGCAGTTTCACTGCAACATCTCAGCATCAAAAACTGGCATGGCCATAAGATGATGACCATTGTAAAGGGAATTAGGTCATAACAAGGTTATGTCAGTCCTTTGGAAAAGAAAGCAGAACACTAGACAAACAATAAACTTCCATGTCCAACTATTAAATGGTTTATATCTTCCATTCCAGACTAGAACAGACAGTTAATGACAGGTATTGAACTCGTATCTAATTTTGCCCCAGATTTCTTTCAGTGTTTTCTGTTCAGCTATCCCGCTTCACACCTCACTGGAGGATGATCTCTAAGATGTCATCAAGACAACAATCTAGAAATAGTAATTTCAACTGTCTCCAAACTACCAGCCCACAGAACAATTGACTCTAAAAAGGAACCATGTGGCAGTGACAAGCATGTAGGTGAAAGACATGGCAGGGGATTAGAGACAGTACTAAAATTGGGGCACTTAGCTGAGAAATATCCATCATCTCATGTAAAGTACCAGCTGGAGAGAGCAGAAGAAAAAGGGACTCCACCTAGTTTGAAACACTGACAGGATTTTCAGCTCACTGAGAAGCATAAGTGGGATATTGCTCAGGCTTCTACTTTAAAAAGCTCTGTAACTCTTTAGTGCTGCGCAACTTCTTTAGGTAAAGTGACTTATTTGCTAAGCTAGCACACTTAACATTCCTGGCCATGCTGCAATCAAGTCCATCCTTGAATACACTGGTTCTAGTTAACTCTCATACCTGTGAACTCATAACTCAAGCCAGTTGGAGGCTGGTAACAAGCTCAGCTGACTGAAACAAACATACCAGATTCACTTGCAGCCAGAGTTGAGGCTAGGACAAAAGATTTTGTGGAACTGATGGATGATCTTCCTACTGACTAGACAGCCACATTCATACTCATTACAATCCTGAATGCAGCCAACCACTGCTGTCCAACTGAAGAAGTAGAAGAGGGAAATCAGAGAAAAGGTCTATGATCTTTGCTTTTGAGGAAGGATATGCCCAAAATGCATGAATTAGAACCTGCAGCTCCATGATTGGCTCCCTCACCTGAACAGTACCACAAGGAAATTTCTCTTCAGTTCTAGCTAATATATATATGCATTCACTACCACCATATCTTTCACTCTCACGGAGATCCATGGAAGTCAGGTATCTAGATATCTTTGAGAATGTGCATCTGGGTAAAATGGGAAGAACTAGACAGAGAAAACTGCTATCAATATGTAAATGAAACACTCCCTTTATTCTTGCCACCAAGAGCTTGGAAAAGATCAGCTATTTTTTCTATCAATCAGGGAAGCTGAATTCGAAACACTTTGGGATAACATAAGAAAAAGTGAAGCTTAGGCAGGTATGGACGACTACCTTACGCAGGTAGGGATGACTGATGTCCTTCGACTTTCTCCTCTTACACAGAAAATACATCATAGATTTAACATCATAAGCATATATATGTCTTTTTCATTGTGGATTTTTTTTTTTTGAAACATGACAATTTCTACCTTCAAGTTCTTATAAGAACTGCCCAAATTCCCTAGATCCTTATCCAAAGTTAAATTTATGCTAATTTTAAATCCTTTTTAAAAAAAATAGAAAATTGCCACACAATTTTAAAGATGAGTTAATGACTGAGAGAATATGTTTGAATTTCAAGGCAACGCATTTGATGTCACCCCCTAGAAAAACGTGTTAGAAACTCTGGAAATTCAGAGTGAGACTTAAAGAAAATTCAGATATGTTCCAATATAGAGGATGCCCAAAGAACATTAACTTTATCCTATAGTGACACCATGAGGAAAAAAAGAAATAGACTACATTGATTTTACAGACATGTTAGATGCAGTGCAATATTAATTCTTAGACCTGTGATTACTGGGTGATAATCGCTAAGCTGCAGAATTAAGGGCTTGGACATGTCCTAAGCAAAAATATCTAATATATAAAATGGAGGTCAGCACTATTTCTTCAGTTTATGTTGCAAAGAGTAATATTTTTTACTTTAAGTTATCTTTATATATTTATACTGTTACATACTGTCTGGAAGATATCAGTGACTACAAGTTAATGGATTATGTTAACAATTCTGCATTAGAATTTGAGTGAATCTCCTGGAACATTGAAGTATCTGGGAACGATGTATATGATTGGAGGTTAATGTAAAAAGACATTAGATCATTCAGCATGACCTCCTTTCTATCACAGCTGTTACATTTCACCCGGCTATACTTATGCCAAGCTTCAAGATTTAACTAGGCCAAATGCCTCAATCCTAGAAAATTAAACTGAATGCTACAAGTAAAGAGAAGAGACTAGTAAGGTGCCATCATCATCCCCGATCCAAGGACATGGCAGGAAATCACTTAGGTGAGAGATACCTAAGTAATTCCAGCTGGTGACATCCTGTCTCCTATACTAGAGGAAAAGATGAGGAAAAATACCCCTGCCGATTTGACTTTGGGGAAAATTGTTTCCCAGTCAGAAGTCCAGTCATTTTAACATGATGCAGTTTGCAAGGAAACTGCACTGGGAAAACAAAAGGATGAATCCCTGTAGCACCTGAAGGTACAGACCAACTGCATTTAGTACTATATTTCCTGAAGTGGTCAATCTCCAAAAAGGAAAGTGAAAAGATTTAGAAGCCAAATTATACAGTACAAGAAAGAAGTTCTTCCTGATTCATAAATGATCAGTACAAGCTCTGAGTCTTAGTATTTCTTTGCAATCACTGCCCTAGCACATAATGTGCAGACCTGAGGCAAGGAAACACAACAGAAGGCCTCTTAGGGTCCTTCCTGGACCTATTTTTATGAGTCACATAAAGCAAGGGAATAAAGATCTTAGCTTTATTATAAACTATAATTTTTGAAACACACAGAAGAGCTGGGAACATTTAAGTAGAGACTGAATGTTTTTCTAAGAGGTTTGTTTAGATTTGGTTTTGTATAGCAGAGTAGAAATTCAGATCTCTATTCCCTTGCTTTACATGACTTTACAAGTTTTTTCCTTCCAGCCACTTGAACTTGTCATATTTCTGTCAGCAAAGGTGAAACATTCTGCCTCTCTCCCACACCTCACTACTAGGTCACTTCTCAGCCTTCTCTCCAACTCACAAAATAGATTCAACTTCTAAACCTTAGACTGCAAGACTTTTCCCCAGCCCATGGATCACCTTTTGTGGTCCTCTTTTAAATTTTGTCTGAATCCTTTTCCTCTTTGAAACACTAGTACCATAGCTTTATAGGCTACTCTAGTAAATGTCTTATCAATGAAACACATAGATCACCACCCCACTCCTTCAAGATAGACCTTTTTTATATACCCACAAGTGCCGTTTACATAAAACTGCAAATACTTTGGAGGTTATATGGATAATCTCGACCAGTTTCCTTTCCACACCACCATTTTCAAGATAGTCTCACTGGCATGCTTGGCTCCACTATGTATGACACAGTCATGCCTTGTTTGTAAGATAACAAAAACGTGCTGCTGGATGTTGAAAGACAGACACACATCATCTTGTGATAACTACTTATTTTTGCAGTTCACTCTTTCATCAATTTATATCATTTGCAACCTTTATCAGGAAAGGTTTTATAGAGCCTAGACAAAAATATGACTGATAATGTGAGCCTGATTTTAATGTAATATGTTCTCTACCAGTGCTATAGAACAGAAGCTCTTTTAAATCAAAATGCTATGTGAAAATAAATCAAATTCACTAAAGAAATCAAAGTTCATGTATCAGAACAGCTGGATTAAAAAACACACACACACACAAGCAGAACAACTAGAAATCTGCCAATAATGTTTGACAAAACCAGTCTCTCGTAAAATCACAATAATCAGCAATGCTTAGAGAAGCTCTATGATGTCCGGAGTAGATTGCACTTACTGATATCATCCTAAATCAGCCATTACACTATTTTACTCAGCACTGACCTCAGGTCAATAGTTCGTTTGGTCACCTCTTTCAAAACACTGGAACAATCATGATTCACAACCTTTTAGAAATTTCTCAGTTTGTCTAGGCTTGATTAATTTTACCAGGAGTGATTCAAATGGCTTTTCATCTAATCCATCATAGAAAAGTGATATTTATTGTTTGGACTTGCTAATTCAAAATTATTTAGTTTGAACAAATGCATCCTTGCCACCTGTTCTGTTAAGAATATGAACTTCTTATTCCTGTGATAAAATTATATGGGATAGATATATTCTGTCATTTTATTCCAAATACAAAAACACTTCTGTCTTTTCAACATCATATTTAACAATTGTATCACTGTGATTAATGGACTAGTTTAAGCTGCTTTTTATTAATTTTATATTTTCAATACTAAATCACTTCTTTGCCTATAATTTCACTCATTGTTTCACCTAGCCCTATCAGTTGCTGGTATATTTTAATTTGTAACTTACACTCTAAGTCATATTAGACATCTCTGAATATATCTATCTGTATTTCACTGCAGCTTCTGCATCTCTTTTTAAGGGATGTCATTTAAGATAGCATCTCATTTAACATACTTTTTTTCACATCTGTGGAACTGTGACTCTTTGGACCCCTGTCAATGATTCCCAGCTTTAACACATCCTACGTTACATCTATGTTCCCAGCTTTGCCAAAAATTGCTTTGCTGGAAGACTGGAAAGGTTCCAGATCTGTAACTCCCTAACCGAGGTGACATCCTGTTGTACAAGGAATATGTAACCGGGAATGTGCAACCAGAACACAATCAGTGGCACCTGGACAACTGCTAATTCTTACACCTTGCATTTGATAACAGCTGAAAGATTTCGCAAAGGTTTGCTTTTCAAGAAACTCTCAGTGGATCCAGAGCCAAGTGTGTGGGTGTTTTTCATCTCACTGTAGTTGATTTAACCACGTAAAAAAGAGACTTAACTTCCTCTATATATTTTCTTTCAATTACATAAACATTCCTGTGAAAAAGTCAGTAAGTACGTGTGACAGATTTGAAGCTGCCTGGTGATAATTTATGAGTACTGCTGGCCTGATTACTGGAATGTTTGTTATATGGCTTCACTTGTTTAATGTAACAAGAATCTGTCGAGAATAAACAGCTTTAAAAGGAAAGAATAGCTCAAGGTAACCTGTTCACAAACTCTTATGAGTTGTTAAGGGAAAATATCAGAATTATTACTTTTTACTCCTATCCAAAACTGTCTCTAAAACTGGTTTAGAAAAAGAAGAAGCAAAGCCTAAAAATGTAGAGGAGCAAAACCCTTGATCCATATGGAAAGTAAGAAGGGCTTAACCTTTAAAAACGTACTGGTTTTGTCACTCACTGTATGAACACCACTGTTACACCTCTACCTTTAACATGCCACCATTACCGGATTATCTGTGCTACTGATCTCTGACTGCAGTCACTCAAATTTTGTCTTTTCTTCCAAACCAAATTTGAATACTCAGGACATGCTACGAAGAAAATTCCAGGTCATATTTAATTCAATTGATTTGTACCTTTCTTTGTCAGGTACTCCCAGTTACTTTCTTCTTGCAGTGACAAAGCAAACAAAAGATTGAGTTTGCCCACTTATCATTCTTCTTTTTGAATGAATGTGTAGCCAGAAAATCTACCGCAAATTTACTGCTCCAAACTCCCCCAAACCACCTGCTGAGTCAGAACAGCAATTTAAAAGCTGAATTCTTGATACTGTAGAAAGAAAAAATTAGTATCTGCTTTATTATTTGTAGTGCGGGGCAATCTTGCAACTGTTTTACTTCTGAGAAATTATGATAGTGCAGCATCTGCAAGGTATTTGACACATTATAAAAAAATGCTTTGAAAAGTCAAATGCACTGAGGTGACAATTTTTTTTAAACTTATTCCACTAGAGGTAAAATTTAACCAACAATTAATTAATCAGTTCAACTTCTTTGAAACTGTTCCTGTTCACATTTCCCAGTGCTTACTTAATTCATATATTGATAAGGCTCTTTTTACATATTTCCTTCAAACTCACTTGTTTGTACAGCTGGACATAAAAAATGCATTACTGCTACTCCGTACTGAATATAAATGAATTCCACAGCACATTGTAAGGAGTCACACAAATACATTAAAATACTTAGGAGCTACCAGCTTGCAAAGGTAGGTCTTACATTATTGTCTAGACACTGAGCTTTCAACCATCAAGAGATGAATATAGGTTTCAGATGACTTTTTAAAGCAAAATGTTTTATCTGTATTTAGAGACAGATTTCCACTAGCCTATGGCTGTCTGTTCATTTATCTATTCTCTACTAATAAAAAAAAAATCCCCAAAACATTTTAAGAAAAAACTGTAAGCATTTCCCAGCCTCACATTAAAAATATGCCATTCCTCTCACTGTTGCAGTGTTGGTAAACCAGAAGTATACTTTTCAGTGTTTCCCTAATCTTTTTTCCTACGCTTCTACAAGGGGCCTATAAACAACCGCCAACACTGATTGTAATGTTAAAAGATGAACATAAGTAGTTCTGACAGGGAAGTGCAAAAAGAAAAGGAATGTACCTGTCATTGTGTCTCTGGGACCTGAAGACGTGTTCTCAGAACATGACAAGACTGAGATTCCTTAGCACTGCAGTAAGAGTTTTAACCAGCAGACTACAAAGTCTCAGCACGCATAAACCTGAATATTAACGCTATTGAGGAAGAAGAATATGGACTGGTTATTACTATCTTCTGAGAATATTACTGACAAATAATGTGATTTTTAGAGCTACATGATAAAAATGTCCCTGCTGTCATGTGCTAGAAAGTACCAGAATATCTATAAAAAAAAAAACTTGGTATGCAATTAGAAGAGAATAATTAAGATACTCTATTGTTTTATAAACACATTAGTTATATAAAATACCATTTTTTAAAAAAAGTTATTTTAATTACTTAGCATACTTTTGTATGCATTTATACATTATTTATAAGTAATACATGCTATGCGCAGATAGCATCCACTTTTACACAGTTATATTAGATAAATTTGTCTTTGCCCCATTTTGAATCATTTTAAACATCATAATTTTCAAAATTCCTCTGAGTTCTTATGCTATTACAGAGAAACTGCACAAAGCTTTAAAAAAAAAAAAAGGCAGAGAGACACAAGCATACTAACAGGAGAAGCAAATACAAAAAGAAATGAGAAATACAATAAGATACAAGTATAGAGAGTGTCTAATTGTGGCATACTAAGTAAATACTCCAAGATCCCTCTCGAGCATATAACAAGAATTCTCTTTAGCCTGAAGGAGCACTTGGTACACATACATGGTTTGTTACAATGAAACAAGCACAGGAAGCCAATTTGTTCTGTAAACAGTCCCCAAGAGAGAAATTGCCTATTGAAACACTGTAAGATACTTTGGCTTTCTTATAAATAAACATACACATGCAATTTAAAAAGTCCAATTACAGCACAATTGGCTATTTCCCACAAATATAACAGGAGGACATGATATGGGAAGTGCTGAAGATGTCAATAGTATATGTAGACTAAAATCTTACTCCTTTATACTCACTAGGTCTCTTAAGATGTACACTGAAAGCCCAGCGCAGGCCTCCACAAAAGTTAGTTGCAAGGTTTCTCATAAGAAGCCTCCTAAGAAGGTATGCAACAATTTGAAAAAAAGCATACAAAGATGCAGACAACAGCACACAGTATGGCAGCATTGGAGGTGATGAAAACTATAGGTCAACCTCCTTCAGAGCTCATGCCGTAAACAAACCTAGCCTCAGATTAATATCTTACTGTATACTGGCAGAGCCAGCAATTGCATACCTGTTCTTAGCTTTAAAGAGCAAAGTGAAATTGGGCATAGAAATCGCACTGGAAGTGCCTTGCGTTGCTGGCACACTCCTCGTTCTCAAAACAGCGAGGTTCGTTTCGTTTCTTCTTCTTATCGCACCAGGAAGAAAGGCTCCAAGTCCTCATAGCTCTTAGGGATCATCATTATCCAGCAACCCTGGTAAACTTATGTCTCCACAGCAGACAGAAGGAAGTGAGAGAAAAACGCGAACTAACAAGGGCGAGTGAGTGCTCTCAGAGCGAAATGCTAGAAGCCATCTCTCACTGCCAAGCAGTGCAAACATCAGCCCTTGGCTGTCATTTGTGCTGCCTCTGTGCTTACTATGAAAGGACAGCTGAACAGTTTGGTAAGGGGCTCACGTTCTGCTAATACCTGGAAGGATATAGCTGAATTCTCTGTAACCTCCTGCTATTCTGGATTCATCCTCTTCTTGAAGATGGGGCAGAGTGGCCTTGCTGCAATTTGTGCTGTCCCACGAGGACAGAAGAAACCATCCAAGTCAGACTGCTTTTTCACCCTGACTTTCCCCCAAAACCTGCAAAGGCACTAGTTCCTGTAAAACATCTTAGAAGAACAGCAATGAGGCGACAATGTCATAGCTAGAGACAACCTTGGGAACTGGACCCCACACAGACACCTTACTAATTAAAAATTAGAAAAAAAAACTTTTTTTTTTTTTTTAAGTAAAATTACTGTGGCATTCTGTAACAGGGAATCTAACTGAGCCATTTTCCAGGGGGAAGCAGAGTAATTTTGTGGAGGAAGAAGTTTCTGTCCTGGATTTTGGCAACAGGTTACCAGTTCTCTGCCTACAGATGCAGCACTACAAGAGATCTATAACCCTTAGCATGAAAAAAAACTCAGGCAACAAATGCACAACTACATTTCAAATGACTGTAACAGCAGATACGAAAAGGAGGAGGTGAACACCATAGCAAAGAAATGGTACAATTCAAGGCAACATAAGGCATCCTCTTAAGCAACTGTACTGTGTGGGTACAATTCTTTGTTAATAAAGGAAATCAAAAGAAAAAAAATATTCTTGAAGGAGCTGTAGGCCTAATTGTCGAAATGAAGAGACTCAAAACTTCTACTGGAGCTGACAGGCATCATTAATAGGAAATGACCTAAAACCTGTGTATACAAAATTTTATATGATTTCAGCTAAGGAACTAGATAAAATTGGCCAATGCTCATTAGTTAAATTTGGATGTAGAGTGATTCTATTCATTACAAGAGATAATGGAAGCACTAATGGTCAATCTACAGAAAAATTTCTTCAGGCCAAACTTTGTGTCTTTTAGAATACATCTAAACAAAGAGAACAGCCAAATCTGCTGACAAAGCAGGATTATTATTTTTTTTTTGGGGGGGGGGGGTGTTACAGTAAACTGCCTTAACCTTCTTAGAGATTTTAAATTAAAGAAGTTGCTGTCTTGGTTGGCCCCTATTTTAAAAATTTTTCATATCGATTTGTTCCTCCTGCTCCTACAATTTATGTCTACTCTTTAGCTCTTCAAGGCTTTTTCATCATTATTTCTCTTCTTTCATCTCAGTTATAACTAAAGATTTAGCAGTCAGCTCCACACATTTGCATATGAATGCTGTCCTGACTCTACATACCACCTCCTATGGAGCACAGCTTCCTCAATTCCAGCAACGTGCAGAATGCTGCTGTGTTGTCACTCTTGCAGAATAGTATAATTTTACCCTTAATTTCTTCAAGCTTCTGTGCTATTTCCTACTCACTTCAAGATTGAAATCTTCTATGCACTCCACTCTTTGAAATTTCACTTTCTTCACTAAACCACAATCAGGTTTTCCTATCATCAGAGTCTCAATAGCATTGTCAGAAAAGACAACTTCCTGCTCTGACTCCTTATGTGAAGTTTTTATCCTCTTTTTGTCTATTTGGGCCTCTAAATTCTGACCAACATTGTCCTGTGCAAACAGGACAGCACAGACTATGCAGTGAAAGGACATGGTGGCTGAGAGGACTTCCTTGGTCCTTGAATCTTCAACTATTCAGGATGGTGATGAGGGCTGTACAAGCTAGACAGAGTAGAAGCAACTTTATCCTGAACGCTTCGGGAGATGCCCCAAGATTTCAGTTTTCCTTTGTGGCTTGCCACGTGACTCACTCCAAAGAGCTTGAGTGTCTCATTGATGGAGGAAAACAGAGTCCTTCATGCTGTTTTCCCTCCATCTTCATATTTAATACTATTGCTTACTCAAAGTATTTTTGATGTACATTGAAAAGCAGCATTACATTTAGAGTGGCAGCACACAGACCATCTTTTACTCTTCTCTGCACATATTACTTAGGGCAAAAAAAGAGGTAGCACTTCCCCTTCCTCCCACCTTGATAAAAGAACAAAACAAAACAATAAAATTAAAAAAAACACACAAACACGCAAGAATTGAGATTGATTCATAACGTAGGCCAACATTGCCCGGATTATCTTTATTGAATGTTGTACATCCACACACTTAGAATACAAAACGTTTCAAGTTTTTTTTCTGTTAAATTTCTTCTCTTTATATGTCTGCCAGCAGTACTGTAATTATACTGACCCGTATTCAAAAGTACCTTAAAAACAGTGGAATTAAAAGTTTAAAAAGGGGAAGAAACTGCTGATTGTCAAAAAACAGGAAAACATTAAGAATATTAAATCTTACGAAATTCACACACGAAAATAATCACTAAAAGTGAGAACTTTATTTTTCATTATGAATTGATAGACACTTGCTAATGTACTTTTTACAATCACGTATTTAGATGAAGTGTTCTATTGCCAACTGCAAAATATGAAAATCATGATATTAATGCTTGTGCAGTTACTCATAGTAGTTGAGAGGCAATTAACTAAAACAAGGCTTACTAGACGCCTAAGAAAAATTGTTACTTAATTATTCACAAAAGATATGTTAAGTATAATTAATAGAAAATGTCAAAAGATTCTACCCTATACTGAATCTATAAATAGATTTAAAAAAGAAAAAAGAAAAAAGAAAAAAGAATCACATATCAGGCAAGAGACCTCTGTGCAGAGAATCCCATGTAAACAAAGCTGATCAAAATAAAATACCTCCCTGGTATAAACTGAATGCTAATCCTAAAAGAAAAACAACTAAAAATTCACACCTTTCTATATTTTTCAGCATAAACCTTTTAAAACATTTTCTACCTCAGTTTACTAGGTTATCTCTATTAGCCCTCTGACTGCAAATGTGGCACAATCTCTCCCACTTCAATTCCAACAACCTTTCAGGTTTCGCCTTGAGAAAACGAGACTGAAAAGGTTCCTCTTAGTAAGCACGGCTCATAGGTGTTACAACGCACTTTGTCTCCACAAGGGTAGAAACGTGATGGTTCTTACTGCAAGTGGAAAGTACTGCTGCTGCTAACAGAACAGCTACTTGATTTCTGGTTTTGAACTTAAAGCACCAAGATAGCTAGAGTTCCATTTTTCAAATGAAGGATGTCCCTGTTTCTTTCCGTTCTGTATTACATGAAAAGCCTCACAACACAGTTAAAAAAAAAAAAAAAAAAAGTCGTTTTCATGGCTACAGAACGTTTAGCCATCAGCCTCAGTATAAAATAGAATTTCCATCTTTATACTCCTATTATTTCTCCACTGCTGTTTATTAGCTTCACCCAATTTGAATAAATCTTAATATAATTTCCTTACAATGTTGGAAGCAACATACTTAAGATGCAAATCAAGACTTAAGTATTGATAATAATGCTTATCAAAAACAAGATTAAATGCAAATTCATTTGAGAAAACATACATAAATATACATGAAAACATCATGAATACAATATTGAAATATAATTCACAGCTTAATGACCGCCAGAAAAATAATCAGCAGAATTTTGTTTCCAGCTCAAAAATTGAGCAAGCTACATGATCTCTGCAATGTTTAACACATTAATCACATCTTTTGTAACACATAAAGAATACCAAGATTATCAACAGTCACATAAACTTTGAAGTTAGGGGACACGTGTATTGACTTGAGGTTTGTTCCATTTGTGTAGAAGGTTTGTAAGGATTCTCCAGTAGTTACATTCCACCACTATAAAATATAATACACTTTCAGTTAGTTAAAATAAGGTTAGAATAAATTATATAAACAGGCCTAGCATGGTAAGTCCAATTGACTGCTTTCCCCAAAGAAGTAGAATTAAAGGAGAAAAATACAAGCAATCTTAAACAGAAAAGGTTTAGAAAAGGACAAATTACTAGAGGTGCAAGACTTTCAGACGAAAAGAAAATTGAACAACTTCTGTCTTTCTGAAGTTAAAGTAAACATGCAAAATATTAAATATAGCAGTAAGATCAAATTCAGGCACTGTCCTATATCCCTGTCAGAAAATATGACCAAAAGAAGTGAATTGTAACACATCTAAAAGTTAAAAGATGATGTATTTTTATATAATCCAATGAATGCATGAAACTCATTGCCAGACAATATAATTGAAACTAAAAGGTTAGCTGGATTCACAAAAGGATTAATCGTTTTCACAGTTGAAACCATTTACAGTTATGTTAATGGCAGAGACTTTTTTTTTTAAATTAGGTTATAAATGTTATTTTTTAAGACTATAGCATAATCGCTAATAACAGCTACATAGGAAAACCTTCTACCACCAGTTTATTCCATAACTGTACACTTATTTCACTTTTCTTATATTACTCTCACAAAAACTACGGACCACATGAAGCAAATGCAATTCAACACAGAGCTGTTACTTTGTCGTAGTCAATATTCCAAAAAGAAGTCCGACATCTATTCTTGCAACATTTGACTGCAGCAGCAAAGTATTGAAATAGACTAAGTTTAGTTTAGATCATCTATAAAAGCACATGATATATTACTACTTTTAAGTTTACTCATCTCATGAAATATGTAACATAACAGTTGTGTGCATAATGCGGTTCTGTAACTACACACGACTATAGCATTCTGATTAAAAACACCTTTCCCAAAATGCCTGTTATTCAACGGAGACCCAGAAAATCAGTATCTTAATCAGCTCTTGAACTGCTGTTGATAGGAAAAAAGATCAGGTGCTGAGCCAGTGGGTACCACTCACACAGCAAGCTCAACAGTACGTAGCAGAATGCACCTCATCTACGAATAAGATGACTCATTTGTCATTTTTAGCCTGAAGAAGAAAAGGCTGGGGAGGATCTAACTGCTGTCTTCAAGTGCCAAAAAGAGGGTTGGAGATGAGAGTCAGGCTCTTCTCTCAGAGCCCAGAGAGGCCCCTGCTGGAGACACTTAAAACTTGACTGGGCAAGGCCCTGAGCAACCCAATTTAACATTAGCCCTGCTTTGAGCAAGTGGATAGATTTCTTGAGTCCCAGAGGTTCATAACAATCTAAAGCCTTATCTGACTCGTTGAAACATCACAACATCATACTTTGTAACCATAAGACAAAACCGGAAGGAAGCTGGAAACAAGAAGCATGTAGTGTTAATACTAAATGAATGCAAGAAAATTATGTATTTTCAGTGCTAAATTAGAAAATTCAACACTCCTTGTTAAACGATTACTAATTGACTTGAAAGAATTAATCTGGTAGCATGTCCAAGGGCTCAACCATTGACCAGCAATTAACAAGTCTCCAGCAGTTTGCAAGACACAACTGTCAGTTCCACCCCCCAAAATTTCTACTAAAGGGTATAGATATTGCATGAGGAAAACAATAATCATATTTAAATTCATGAGAAATTTACAGTTATGAGGAACTAACTCACAGACTGAAAGTCAGACCACCTTTTTCCCTTCCCAAAAACATATGCCCAGGAGATGTCTGAACCAATGAAAGACTAATGAAAAAGACTGAGTTCCTCAGTTTCAGCATGCCTTTTTCCAAAGAATATTTATAGAATGACCCTTAGGGCAGAATATTCCCAGTTGCAGTTTCTTCCAAATCTCTATTTAGGAAAAAATTAAAAACTCAGTATCTTAAAAAAGAAAAAAATCTGCCAAATAGAGCATTTTTCTGCTCATTATAAAGAACATGATTGCTGCTGAAATTGAGTGGATTTTAAGGCAGATAGAAATGATTGTGATCTTTAATATTAAAAGATGTTAATGAAAGATTTTCCTAACAAAAATCTGAAGCCCATAACTGCATCTTGAGCTTTGTGAGCAACAGCACACATGGAACTCAAAAGCAAACTCCATCTTAGGAATTTGAAGGCTGCTTAAAATACATTTTCAGAGGGCTTTCATATTTAAGAAAAAAGTGAAATTTGCAAGACAGTTGGGAAAATGGAGCAGTCCTGTGCTAAGTAGAAAATTTCACATTTGTTTCTTTGAAGTCATTTACATTTCCCTCTCAAATTATCCAAGTATTGCCTTTTAATTATGTATGTTACAACATTTTGTTATTTTTAAGGTTTACCTTAAGATAGCCTCCAGATGACACAAGCACCTTACTGTCAGGAGAAAACGAGAGGTCTGTTACCCAACCACCATGTGTTGGTTCCCCTTCATCTACGGTAACTGGGGAGCAGAAGTGAAGTAATTCTCCTGTTAAGGTGTACCAAATCTAAGAAAGAGAAAAGGTTGTATATATAAGTAAACTTAACAGAAATAAAAAGATCTACTGAGGAAAGCCAAAATGTGTTTTTCCATATTAAAGAAAAAACCTTTGTAAATAAGCATTCTACCTGAAGCGACAAAATAATTCATAAAAGGTACTCTGCTCTTACAACTGTAACATCTACAGAAGATTTAATTACACACACGATTCACTGGAGAATTAGCAGTAAATAATGTGAATCATGGTTACTCAGAATTCATGGAACATAAACCCATCAATATGGTTACAAACTACTGCTGCCCTGTATTCATGCAGCAAAGTATCAGGGGAGAAAATGAGTAGATTAGTGGGGACTTACACTACATTTCCTTTTCTTTATATTCATTACATAAACCTTTTTTCCCAAAAAAATAGATTTAAAGTATTTTAAGAAACTATAGTTTCTCAACAGATAATCCAAAATCCCACACACCAAAACCAGGGAAAATAAGACAAGTTCAAAAACCCATGGTTATCCAAGGTTATGCCTTCACGCATTTATTTTGCGCAGTTCTTTTAGATTTTTGAGGTACTTCTATTCCAGTCATACCATCATACTATTTTTTTTTTTAAAGCAGCTCTTGCTTTACTATCTTTTCCAAATGTCCTTTACGTCTGTGGTAAGCCTACTTCCCAGGCACAGCTACATCATGTTAATTCCCTCCCAATGATATTCACTACACTGCTAATGAATTAGACATACAGAACACAAACTACTAGAATTCTTCAGTCTGTGAACTGATTACCAATTGAATTATCAAGTAAAGTGTAAGGTTAAAGCAGTACCCTTATTTCTCCTTTGTCATCTCCAGTGGCTAATAATTTGTTATTAGAAGAGAAAGTACAGCATCGCACACAGGCTTCATGACCATTCAGCTCATGAAGAACAGATGAACTTTCAAAACTCCATATCTAAATGGGAAACATTACAGAAGAGTGAAAAAGATAACTGACACTTCAAAAACAATTAAGTTTTCATCCATTCTTTCTAAGAAGGCATTAGTATTCAAATGTATAGCACACTTCATGTGTGTGTACACACACACACACACAAGTATACACCTGTGTGTGACTGTGTGCATGCACGTGTTTTACTGTAGCTTGTATGTTTTTTCCTTTTATTATCTGAATCACACAAGAATGCATTTGCTACAAATTACTGAACCAAGCGCAAATATACTTTTGAGGGGAAAAAATTCTGATGCAATTTTTATGTAATTTGATGCAACTGATTCATTTAGAAGAAAATTCATGAAATTGTTCACTGAAAGAGGATTCATCAATTAATTCATAATTATTTTTAAAAACGCTAATAAGACACGCCCAGAGTATTAAACAGTTCACTACTTTCACTCTGTTTCTGAACAGGAATAATACCAGAAACTAGGAACAAGACTTTCACTGAAATTTTCAGAAAATTTTTTTAACTTAGGTTTCCAAATTAGAACATTAGGATATTAATAAAATTAATACAAAGAACACAAGTAAATGTTCTGTATGGACTACTTGAGCATTAAATGTGCATTTCATTTGTACATAAGTCACCAGGACAGCCTTGAGGTATATTCAAAATCAATTCTGACCATCTCTAACAGCATTAGAAACATGTTCACAAATACAGGAAATTTAATATTAGAAATACATCAGGATAATTTGGGTAATCACTGGTTACCTCCTAATAAAAAGATATAGCACAAATTTCAGGACAAAGCATCATGTTTACACTTGTACACAAAGTAACCAACCTTTGCAGTTTTGTCAGCAGAAGCAGATGAAAACTTACTACCATCAGGTGAAACAGCACAGGAGAGAACAGTATCTCCATGGCAAGCAAAATCTTTTTCTGCTTTTCCAGTTATGATATTCCACACCTAAAAGATATATGGGAAAAAACAGGTTACTTTTGTAACACTGCAGAAAGGTTAAACAACTGCATCTTACATATACAAGATAAAGTTCATCTACAAGGTCCAAATACAATCTACATTTCGATATACTTATTGGCATAGCTAAGATACAAGAATTTCCACCTTAAAAGCAATACAAAATGATAAATTTGAGTTTTAAAAGTTTCTGCAGCTTACACTTAAGGATCAATTCAACCAAATGTGTATCAACATAATGTGCAAGACCTACCAAATGGTAAAAAAAGAAAGATTAATTAAAATATATTTGTGATTTGCCAATACAAAGCCTTTTATTTACCTTAACTGTTCCATCGAATGACCAAGAAAGAAGTTTTGAATTTTCCAGAAGTCTAAAATCCTTGACTGCTTCCTTGTGCCCTCTTAGAAACACACATTCTTTCAACTGCCAACTCCATACCTATTTAAAAAGATGGAATATTTAAAAAAAAAATTATGATGGATATAACTTAAGAAGAATGAATTAACTGACCCATGGGAATGATATAAAAATTCTTAGGTAGGTTGCAGCTCATTAAAAGGTACTACATTTTACGTGCATACTGTAGTATTTAATAGCCAACCTACAGGAGAGTTTGTTTTAATTCACTAATCATTGCAAAGTGTGAAAGGTAAAACTCTTTCCGTATAATAGGCATAGAATCTGATTTCTAAAGTGAATTAAATGTTTAAATCTCATTGATAATTTCAAAAGAAAAAAAAAGTCGTTTGCTAGGCACCTCAGATGTTCTGGGCTTAAATTTTTCTGATTATTACAACAAATACCCTTATGTCTTCTGGCAGACTTCATACTTTCTATACTTCGTTTAGCTTTCCTTTATATTTCTAAAATATATTTTTAATGAAATGTCATTTTGATTTGTGTTTTTATAATTTCAGTGTAACTGTTCACTGAAAATTCAAATGTCTTTGTATTTACAGAAGCTATTAGACTTCAAGAAGAGAGATGATTTAATAGGTTTCCAAATCAATACGTTTTCTGCATCAAAGAACAAACTGTAACTAGAGGTGTTCCCGCGAAAATCCTCAAGGCTTAACTGAAGCACTATCCACTAGGGGGGGCTGAGGACCGAGAAAAAAGTTACCCATGTATCTAGACCTGAAGGAGGGATCCAAAAGCCAATAAACCAGTGGGCTGTAACTATAGTATCTAATCGACCACAGTGAAGGCACTCAAGCTAGCTTCAAATCTACAAGTTCAATGTAAAGGCACAACAAAACACTAACATCAGAACTAGCTGCGGCATAGGTTATGCGCACATTAGTAAGTAGGCAGAACAATGAAGCTGGAACAGGTTTGCTGAGCAAATGGTGCTGAGGAGCACCATCCACATGCTTTGGAGGTTTTGTTTCAAACTAGCTTACGTTTGGCTGTGTGGACTGAACCTCCATTAGTGGTTGAAGCACAGGCTCTCGTTTAGTTAGGAGTCTTGTCTGCATGCCTACAACTGCTCTGCAGTGCAGACTAAGGCACAGTAAGCATAAATAACAAGGACATTCTCTTCAAAAGTACATTCTTGATCTGAGCTAAAATGCTAATATAGACACACCAGAACTTCTCTGGAGCCAGTCAACTCTGCTGAGAGGCAGAACTTATTAATTTGATACTACATTAGTGAAGCTATTCTCTTTCTAGCTAGTATCTATATTCAGTACTGTACTAGGATGGACACACCAGCCTGTTCAGAGGCCAGTTGTTGTTGTTTTTTAACCTCATTGCTTTCAGCAGTGTAAACCAGCCCAAGGACACCGTGTCAGATCCCAAACCCTTCTCTTATGATGTCAGGAGAACTGCTGAGCTATCTTGTTTGAACATTAATTTTTCTTTTCACCCACCTCAAGGAGTTGGTGGTTTTCTATCATTCACAGCATTAAAAATAGAAATTGTGTAAGATTCATTATTACCTAAGTACAAATAGAAGCTACAGTTTCTACAGTTCCTTGCTCCCATCTAGCGCTCTAACTTGCTGCTTCTTGGTTTTGCTCATCCAGAGAAGAAGCACTGTTACTTCTCTCCCTTCACTCTATTTAAAAAATATAGTTTTTTAGATGTATTGATAAGATGTTCCTATCATCACCATAACAAATCTGTAAGAAAAAAAAAAAATCCCTAAATCTCCACATACCCACTGACAACAAACATATATTTTTTCATGTAATGAAATTAATATTTTAGAATTTGCAATTTCTAAACTATCAGACTACAGGTTAAAATTACTTATTCATCACATATATTTCATTTGTTATTCCATGGTGACAAATAGATGGCTTGCTAGAGCATCATTTGCAAGTTAAATCAGCAGTCCAAGCCAAATTAAAGTAGCAAGAGAACCAAAAATGCCAAGCTACACTACTGAAATGTAAAGAGGCAAAATGGGCAGGATGAAGATGGAACCAAACAAAACACAGCAGTCATTTATTGAGCTTACATTATCTATTGTATTAAAAAAAAAATCATAATTTACAATATAATGATTTTAAATATCTCCCAAACCTGTATTACTGAATCATGAGCACTTGAAATGAGAGTCTGACAGTCAGAGGTAAATTGACAATGCTGCACAGATGTCCTGTATGCCTCCAAGGTTTTCAAAACTTTCCCATCCGACAACTGTAGTATCTTTACAATGAAGAATGCAATAATTAACTTATTTTATACACTTGAGGAAATGGAAAAAGAAGAACATGCAATTTTTTTTTTAAAATAACAAAAGATTGTAAATCCATGATTCTTGATCAGTGGGTTGGAAAAACAAAAACATAAGCTATTAGCTTAGCCCTTGGTAAAATGAAATGCGGAACTACATGATTAGCAGTACCTCTAAATCACTGTCATTTGGGCATTATTCATAAATGTAAAAACTTTAAAGTACTATACTAAAGAATGTCATTGTAGGAAGCCATTCAAATAACATTTCTTCTTTAATAGTAGCACTGAGAAATGTATTTCCCTACTGTTTTTTAAACCAAATTTAGGATTTAATACCTTTATTGTTCCATTCTCCTGTCCAAATGCTGCAAATTTAAGATCTTCGCTTAAGCAACAGCAGCAAATAAGGGATTCCTGAGCTTCTGTCTGCATAATAATGCTGTCTGTATTTCCATTAATAAGCTGCAACACAAGGACAAGGATTAGGGTAATATCATAATTTAAAATTGAAACCTAAACACAACTACAATATAGCGCTCAAAATGTTGAAAAGAACAGTGTGCCAGTTTTCCCACTCTGAATGATCTATATCAATTACTTTTGTAAATCAACGCTTTAGAGGTCAATGTAATTATCACCTCTGTAGAATGTGCTCTGAACAATACAAGTTTGCAGAAGAAAACATCTGAATAACAGAAGGCTTTTTAAAGCTTATTTAAGCATTGAAAACAATCACTCAACATACTATTTCCTAATTTCAGACAAAATTCTAAAAGCCATATAGTTAGCTCCAAGCTTAAATTTACTCTGCCAAATTTTACAGCTCATGACAAATGGGGCATAAAATACTTTAAGAGTCTCCTCTAAGCATGACTTTAAACTCATTAGCACACACAAGACAAGTCTCAACCCAGTATCACTCTCAAATCACCTCTCCAGGGGAGAAGCAACAACAACAACCCCCCCCCCCAAACCTTTAGAACATAATGATTTACCAAAACGTTTAAATTTAAAAAGATACCAGTGTGAAGTGGTTAAAAACAAACATGCTGCACTCCTCATCAAAAGGTGACTAGTGCCCTGACTCAGAGAGAACACACATAACGAATGGCAAAAAAATCAGAGATGCAAGAAGAAGCACTTTTTAAGAGACATAACAGTAGAGATTTCCTGTTAAATTACAGTACAAATTTCTAACTGCAATTTGTCTTTTCAGTCAATTTCTCACTTATGGGTGAAAATCAATTTTCTTGCTATGACAGGCTTCTTTGGTGACTGCACCTCTGCAGAATTCAGAATATTGTATTTAGGGCAGACAAATATAACGACCATCTTTCTCCTAGAAAACATGCAACTAAAGCTATAATAGAAACATACTAAATCATAAATAAATAGATAGATAAAAATACATAAACAAACAGATCAGGTCTACTAATTTAAATGAGTGATGGACTAAACCGTCACATGATAGTCCACCAAATAGCTCTGGAAATGCTTTACAGATTTTACAATTAGCAGAAACATTTTTATTTTTCCCTCCTCCGAAGAAAAAGACAGAAAAAAAAAGAAAAAAAAATCATGGTTCAGATCAACAGGAAGGATAAAAAGTAGCATCTACCCTATATCCATTCATTTGTGGGGAGCAGCTTAACTCCATTCACTGTGGCTTGTTCCCTCTCTTCACTGCAGCAGATACAGCTTTTCTTTTCTCACATAGTCTTTGAAATGTTCACATAAATTTTAATTTCAACATTCACTGCTTTCTGTGGGTTCTAATAAAAAAAATCCTTTTATTGCCAAAGCTTCACTGGAGCCTCTTGAGCTATTTCCACCCCACTCCACATTCATATTCTCCACTATTCAAAATACCAAAGTTCAGGGATCATTTTACTTAAATTTGTTTTCCAAGTTTTTTAGGTACAGTAAGAAATAACTAACTTGTCGGCAGAACAAATAAAAGAGGAAGTACAGAAAATAGTCAGGAAGAGATAAACAGGAAGCACATGTAAACAAAAAAGTTTCTGGAAAGAAAGGTCTCATTCTATTAGCTGCCTAGGAAATGCTAAGAATGCCTAAAACAACAAGAAATACTGGCACTGGCCATGCGGATTAGCCAGGATTACATAGCTGACGTTAATCTCTGGCCAAGACAAGTGAAAGGATGTAACCCTACACAAACAGATTATCTGCACAGTGTCTCTCAGAGCAGGGCAGCAGAATCTATTCCAGCGCTCTCCTACCTACACATTCCGCAATAAGACTTCCCTGGATTCAAGAAAAATAAGGATTTGTTCCTAGTCAGCCACTGCTTTTGGCTAAATGCTTGAAATAGCTACCCCATAGCCAAAAGTCTTGAAGTATGGTGCTGCCCATCTGGTGGGCTGTTTAACACACAACCAGTTTGCATAAGCAGCATTCTACAACAACAAATATGTTTCTGCTTTTAAACCGTTACAGTCAAGTGGAAGTATAAACTGAGTGAGCTTTATTGCCTTCACTTCAAAGAAAATCCCATCAATCTGGGGATTATTTGACATATTAGGGTATCCTGCTTAAAAAATAATAATAATTAAAAAATGTGTACATTTGCAATCATGGATTGGCAAAAAATATTTTGGATGCTGGTGCATTTAGTAGTTTATGGGGAGGGGAGGAAGAAAGAGTAATAACAGTGTATCCACTACTAATGCTTTCTTTAGGACATAAAAAGACCCATGTTCTCCTATGGCTATGGGTAGACCCAGGCTCACACCTTTCATTCCCCCAATTTGAGATCATTCCTTTGGCTATTACACAGTAGTAGTCTGACGCATTCAGTACACACGTGCTGTGTAGCGCTTGGTCTGTGTGTGCTGTACATTCTGCTGGACACATCTAAGCACATTTACAGGGCCCACAGCCTCCCCAGTCCTCAAGAAGAAACAGTTTTGCCCCTCCACATCCAAGTTCAATTCCTTCACCAGTCTGGAAACTTTCCCTCAAAACTTCTTTTTTTTCTTAGGCAGAGTTCCTAGCTGTAGACATAAAAACGTTATCATCCATTAAGTCAGCTGCTAGAGATTCAACTGTTGAAAATCATGAACAAGCAGTTCTTTCAGTGTTGTCCCTGTTTCAGTACTTCTTCTTAACTACTGCAATTTGCAGATAACATGCAAAAGCATCATTAAAGTGAGAAATTTAACTTACTTGTAAATGCTGCTGATTGTAAATTGCTAAAATCATCACTTCACCATTGTGGAATACAACATCAAGTTCACTTTTTAGTACAGCATCAGAAGACTTGCACACCTTGTTTGTCTCCCAAATCTGTTGAAAAAAAAAAAAACAACCCAGTATTTCATAGGTTTTAACAAAAGATCAGATATAAAACTTGCTGAATAAGAATACATAGAAAACTATCTTAAACATTCACATGTAAATATATCTAATAACGAAAGTTGTGAATATTATCTGCTAGCTTACAAAATGATCTTCAAAAAACTTGACAATTCCTTATTTAGATGAACTCTAAATCAAAACAGACTCTAAAAATGAGCTGGCATCTTTAAGTGCTAAATCCAAGTCTAAGAGAAGAGAGCCTCTTCTCATCTCAAAATAGGCAGTACATATATATGTGTGTATATGTATGTATGTGTACACATATGTATATGTAAACACACACACATACATACATATATACACATACACACACATATATGTGTGTATCTCACAATTTTAAAAGAAGAGAGATGTCATCTTACCCGTATCGTCTGGTCATCAGAGGATGTCATAAATAAAGATCCATCTGGGGAAAATGTCACACAGTGAACCCAGCTCATGTGTCCCCTGCAATCTGCTACTTTTGATAAAGATTTAATATTCCATAACTACAACAAAAATATGAAAGATTTAGATTACACTTACAGGGAAAAGAGTGCAAAACCCAGAAGAACGATACCTAGTTACATTTTCCTCTAGTGTTTTCTTACTTGCTACCCTGAAATCGTACATGCAACAAGTCGCCTTTTACTGTTCCTGCTTATTACATTTTATTAGCCAAGAAAAAGAAATTCAGCTGCCTTTTTAGCTGCTATAACTTCTAAAAGAGGGGGGTGGGAGTGGGAAACAGGGAAAACAAAAGGAAAACACAAAATCATGGTATAAAAATAAAAGTTCAACTGACCAAGCAGGTTTCAGAAAATAAGATACAGGCTTTAGGACTAGCACAGCTAGACTAAGGTATTCCAGTTGTTGTTTTCTGCTTTGGTGAACTGACACATCCTGTAGTGGTATACAGAATGAGAGGGGTTTTGTTTGCTTGTTTTTTTGAGTTAAAAAATAGGAAGGCCTCTATTGCAAGGATGATAGTGGTAACTTTAAATAAACATAGTAGTCTAGTCTTTTTACGTAAACCTGAATTCTGTCACCCAAAATGAATGTATAACTTGAACACGTCATTTCCCAATTCATATTTTATATTTTAGAAGTGAACAAAACTGAGAAAGAATGAAGCACATTGAAAACCTGTTAAAACAACTACATTAATTTTTACATCAGCAAAAAGCACCTCCTAAAACAAATATAGCTTACTTTATATTACAATTAGTCTTGTCTGGTAAGACAAGTCCTGCTTGCCTTAGCAAAGGCAATCACTTACCTCAACAGAACAGTGAGATAAAGCAACTGCTACTAACTCATCACCAGGACAGAAGTCACAATATTGGATTGTACTGTGATGACTTACAATGATTTGCTTTAATAAATCGCTTGTTTTGACATCAAAGAGCTGTGAACACATAATTATAATAGTTAGCACCCAGTTTGAAGGGTTTCACTACAGACAAATAGTTTAAATCCCCAATAGCATACATTTTTTAATTTAGAAAATATTTCTCCCAGTTAACAAGTTGGTTGCCCACATATTTTTATTTAAAGCACACTTACAACCATGAATCTGAAACTTAACAGCCTAAAATATTATCTTCATTCATAACTTCTACCTGGATAATAACATACTATCTCTAGAAAATTATTAATGTGAGGTACTTACCAGAAGCTTATTTTTGGCTACCACCAAAACTGTGGCACTATTTCCTGACCAAGAGCAACACTTTACTAAGATCTCCACATCATCTGGTTGCTCATCTGCGGTTTTGAAGAAATCTTTTATCTCAATAGTTTTCAGTTCATTTGCTGAGAGCACTTCCCAAAGCTTCAAGAAAAAAAAATAGAAGCATATGAAACCTCTTTTTACTGGCGTGGATGTAGAATACAACAGGGGAGGGTTATTTCCCAATCACTTCTAGGGAAGAAGGACGGGGGAAAAAAAATGCAGGCAAGAAAGCCTCTGCTACTTTCCTGCTACCCAGCTCAAGAAATAGCATTAAATATTCACAAGCCTAGATGGCTTAGAAAAAAAAATTAGGATTACTCTATGGTGGAACCCTCTCCCTGGGTCTCTTCCTATATAAGGAAAACCCTGTTCTCCTTATACAATTCCAGCTACAATTTTGTCTCATCTTCTACTTTAGAATAAAATAAATAGTAAAACCAAGGTATCTGGTCTGCCACTGTTAAGTCCACTTATCATGAGAACTCTGGTATATATTTAGTTTTGTACCTTAATCTCATTGAGACATCTGCAAAAAAGATCTACTGCTTATTTCCATTCCCTTCATCTCTTCTTTCTTTCTGAATGACAACAGCTACAGCAGCCTTTTTTCCCTGATCTAGAAAGCTAAGAGTGCTTTAAGAACTGCTATTTTGAAATAGTACCGTTCTATTGCAAATGATTACAGCAACTATTTAAATGAAGACAATATTTACATTTTGAGCAAAAAGCTAACATGCACCCCCAATTCTCTTCTAGTCTGTACATTAAAATGGAACTTATAAAAAAATAGTGTACTTACTGATGATTCACTTTCAGAGATGACAGAATTTTCAATTAATTCAAAAATCTGTTATGCACGCATGTCTTTTACAAGTTTCAAAACAAAAAGCCTCCCCCCGTTCTCTTAACAAAGTACAGAAAAAAGAAAAAAAGAGAGATGGTGAAAAGTAAGAGATTGGAAATGAGGCTACCTAGGATTTTTTTTTTTTTTTTTTTAAACAACTGCAGACAATTTTCTTTCTGGTATTGGACAGGCCGTTTCAAAGTCTCTTGCTATAAATGGGAACAACGCTCGACTGTTCTACTTTGGTATTTCAAGATTTAATTCATTAAGGCTGATAAAACAGATACAAAGTTTTCTTATACACATTTTGCATTTTATATGAGCTGATAAAAAAAACATCAAAACAAGAAGTTTATTTAAAGATACACTGCTACACTGCGTACCTTTACTGTTCCATCTGTTGAGCAGCTAGCAACATATTCATCATTTGGTGAAAATTTACAATGATTGACAGAATTTACATGACCAAACATCGTATTTCTACAATAGTTTCTGTTCAAATCCCAAAGCTGCATGAAAAATAAACATATAAAAATCATTATATTCATGAATTATTCAAAAAAACAGACTTTTCACGCTCTTCTCGAAATCATGCACTGGCATCCAAAACCTAAGAAGTTTTTCTTAATTTTACCCACATGCTCACAGACTTCATGCAATGCCTCAGGCTCCCCCACAACTTACTTCCATCTGCTAACTTTCATGAAAACTATGAACAGCAGAACTATCTAAAGCTAGTTAAAATTTCTGTGCATCTTCCTTAGTGAAGACAAGGCCCTTAAGCAGCACAAAGTTATTCAGTTTCCTCAGACTGAGAAAGAAGCCTCTTACCCCTTTTCCTTTCATTTTGAAATTGAGAGCTATGTAGCTTACACATAATACTTAAACTGAAATCTATGAAGTTAGTGTTAGACCCTCTGAACATCACCCTTACCACAGTTACTAATAAAGTGAATAGAGCATCCCTTGTTGGTCCTGTCCCCACCCCCTCACCCCCCCGGCCTTTCTAACCCTATCCTCCTCACTCCCCTTTTCTCAGTTTTCAAATTTCTTTGCTTTCTCCAACATAAAAATAATTAACAGCTTTGACTGCTTAGCTGAGAACTCAAAGAAAGAACAGTTGCTTGTACTTTTTTTTTTGGTGCATACTTCAGTTCTTATGCTTATTACTCATGAAAATATCAAACACTGTCTAAAATCTTAACCACATTTGCAACATAAAAGTGGTCACTTTGAATAGCTCCCTTCTAAATTTATCTATTCCAAAGCGTCAGTCTCAAACAGCAAATGCATCTCCTGGGATCTGCAGGAGTCAGCACAAACTAAGTCTCTTCTTTCCCTCTTGACATCAGCTTCTATTATAACTCCAGTTTACACAAACACAGGCTCTTGCCAGAATTCTTCAGATGAGATTTCACACTACTGCTGAGCCAGCCTCATAGCTTGGAAGACACAGTCCTTCCCCACCAACCATCCTACTCCTCACTGTGTATTCCCAACAGCTCTCTTGTACCGGAACTAGGCAATGAGCCAGTACAGGGAACTAAACAAGGAGAAAACTAATCCCACCAAAAGGATTTTTTTGCCAGATTAGCTCCTTGAACTGTATCACTGCAGAATAAGATCAGGAGATGCACTGCAACAAAGGCAGAAATGTACAGCCAGCGCAGCAGGACCACCATTTTCAGTGCCAGTTAACTAGTCATTTAGTTAGCTGTACTGTGAGACTGCACGCGTATTTACCACAGTCTAGGTCTTATTTGATTATTCGTTTCCCCCTTTCCTCAGATGCAGACTTCAGTTGGCTGTTTTCTGCTCCTTCAAAGTAAATATACCTCCTCCCAATCTGAACAGTGCCAGGTGGTTAACCTGCTACATCTCTTGCCTTGATTACTGTTTTTTGTTGGCTTTCACCTTCTTCTGTTTGTTGTTCTGAAACAACTTAATCAGAAAACATAGCTGCCTGTCACTTCTATAATGTAAGGCTTTTTTAAAGCATTCAGCATCCAAATGTTTACATTATGAATATTTTCAATCCTAAATTTCTGCCTTCATTTTTCTTACACTGCTTTTAATCAGATATTCCATTTCCACATTCTACTATTCCCATCCCATCCTCTGTAAGTCTTTCCAAAGCCCTCATGTTTATGCCCTACCAATAGAGGATTGGCCCAATCTCTTTTGTTAGGTAAAACCACTCCTTCCATTCTGCCTTGTTGAAATCCAATTATAGAGTTGTATTCAATACTCTTAATCTGTTGCCATCTCTCTTCTAACAGGCCAACTGAAAAAGCTTATTTTACAATGTTAAAAGTACATTTGTATATCAATAGTTATCCTGTTACGATAAGCAGTAGGAGAATAATCTCATCTTTTTCCACTTACTTTGATGAAAGTGTCATTCGAGCAGGTGGCTAAAAGATACTGACCACTTCTGTTGTTAAATTGGCAGCAATTGACCTGTTCTGAGTGTTCTTCATATACATGCATACATTGACCTGTTCTTGAATTCCAGATCTAGACAGAATTAAAGGATGAAAAACATTTTAAAATATTTTTAACGTATTTTATTAAAAAAATCATTAAGCTATGTTGAAATAAAGGTAAAACCCTGATATGCTCTTAATCACACCTCAAAAAATTTTTGGAAGAGAACAGAAAAATATGTACATTTAGCTTTACATCTAGAAATGAAAGACCATGACTTCAAGTTATCACAATTAGCTGAGAGAGAGAAATATACACTTTTCAAAACACAAACAACTGGAACATGATATTTACCGTCACAGTTTTGTATAACAAGGTTTTTGCAACCAAGTAAAAATAACTTATTCTTGTCAAGACTTGATTTTAGGTTACTGTTAATTTTACAAACCTTCACAGTAGAGTGTTTGAACAATGGGGGAAGGGGGGGGAGAAGAAGGGTGTTAGTTCAGATGACAATTTGAGAAAGACTAGAACTTCATTAAGATATTGCTATAATACTGAGGAATTACAAATTACCAAGGAAAACCCAGCATGAAAAAAGCAACCAACAAGAGAAATTCACATCACATGTTACAAACAGGACTGGACTCATACAGGTCCTATGTTATGTTAAGCATTTTTTCCTTGTGTTAACATTTTTTCCTTGTGTTAACATCATACCTATAGAATTACCACTTCAAGAAACATACGATAATACATGTACTGTAAGTAGTGAATTATCCACATAAGTTTTAGCACAGTTAAAAAAAAAAAAACAACAACAACAACTTTAGCTTAAAGAACTGGCTCTGCTCAAGTTGGTTAAAATTCAAATCATAATTATTACTTTGAAAAAAAATTGTCGGCACTCCATTTATTTACCTTCACTTTTTTATCAGCTGAACAAGTTGCTACAAAGGTACCATCTGCAGAGAAAGAGCAACAAAGTATTTCATCATCATGAGCGCTTATCTCCAGAAGTCTCTCTCCACTTTCTGCTTTAAACACCTACAGAAACAACACAATGAATAGTGAAATCTTACAACTCACATACAATTCTAAAACATGCTACACAAAAATAACATTCTTTTTCTCTCAAACAGCTCTCTTACATAAGCTCTTCTACATAAATATGGTTTTACTCTTGAAGCATTTATAAATTTCATGGAAAGTAACCTGAAAATTAACAAAAAAAAAAATCTTAAATTTGAACTTCAATTTTGTAAAGATAACAGAAATTATCAGGGCAATGAATTGGTGAAAACAGATTTTGCTAACAGATACTGTGTTGTGCAGTTATTCTTAAAAGACACTGACAAAGGACATGGATTTAGGCTTAAAGAATGAGGGTAGAAAAAGCCATTTTGTTGTCAAAAGAGCTCAAAAAGCATACACTGCACCCAGAAACCTTTCTAAAAATCAAAGCTGTTATTAAAACTACTAATTCCAGGTTTATATAAAATATTTTTCAGCTCAAAATAAGAATTTTAGCAGCACATGTTGATTTGGGGGAACAAACAGGAAAAGAGAAGTAATTAAAAGGCTTACTCAGACAAGATGATACAGTCCTGAACCAGTTGCATGGAAGAGAAGGGCAGTTGGGGGGAAAAAAAGTCACACTAATCAGTTTGCCAAACATTCTGGGATTTAGCTTTACACCAGTGAAGAATTCAGGTCTCCCATTCCTTCTCAAGGCTACATATTCTTAAATTATTCAAACTAATCACAAGGCATTCCTTACAGCAGCACTCAGGATACTAAAATTGTGAAGTCCCTATTTTTTTTCTTTCTTGTTTCACTGAACGGGAATATCAGTGACAATGAAATGGTTGATATTTGTTCAAGTAACATAAATATTGAAGTAACAGGAAATCAACATTTACAGTAGATTCTGCAGGATGTCTGTTCTTAATCTAGCAATCATGATTTCCGACTTCACAGAAAGAGCAGGAATAGCCACAGGAACTGAAAAAAAACCTAGTTTTATTTCCATGCCACTATTATGAAAAACATGATTAAGTTCAAAGTTAAACAATGAAAAAATAATTACTGCTAATTTTCCCATTATTCTTCAGTAAATGTTTAGTTTAAACGCAAGCACAATCCACTGATTCTTTTTTGGTTTTGGTAGAAAACGAAGGGAAAAATAAGCAGCCTGCAGTCTTAATGAGGCCATCAAGTACAGAAGCCCAGCACAGTAACTTTAGCACAGCATAAAACTAACACAGCCACCAGGTATCTCCTGAACTAGATGTCATGATCATAACACTGTCGAAGCCAGCAAATGAGTAAATAAATAAATAAATAAATGAAAAGCACAATAACAACACACTAAATAGCCAAATGAACAGCAGCTAAGCACCACTAGTACTTTAATATCAGTATTCAAGTTGTCAAGCATCCAAAACAATACCAAAGGCTTGCAGAAAAGTTGCTCTTCACCCTTACCTTTGGCTGTCTGGAATATGGCTACTTGCCCAGGTTACTGGCTGGCTGATTGCTAGTTTCCTTGAGAGCTGGCTGGCTCCCCTCCAGGCACACTGCTGGCAAACTGGCGTTAGTCACTATCCTCGCTGTCTCCCCTTATCCACTTCCTCAGCATTTTGTGCCTGTTTCCAACCTAGGATGTCCTCAACTTCAGGGGCTCATTTTTCTCCCCAGACTCCTTGCATTTGCATAAGACATTTTGCCACCTAAGCACTGAAGCAGCGTACATCCCATGGAAACTGTAAAGCTATAACTAAAAGATCTTAACATTTCTCCAGTTCTGCAGAAAGTCTGTGAGCTGCAGTATCATTTTCGCAAACAAATACGAAATACATTGGGGTGTGCCACTGAGGCAATGAGCTTCTCCATATCATTAAAAAGGATTCCAACTCGTTTATACATTACACCAATTAGGGTATAAATCATGAAATCATGCAGGTTTAGTGTTTGAACAAGAAGATTATGCTTACTATTTTAAACATGCAACTCAAGGCTTATATAATAGTAAAACCACTGTTTTTGTTCAGAAGAAGAAAAGGGAAAGGACTGTTAACAATTGTTATCAAAATAGCATGGCCTTTCATTTCACTGTTGCATAGATATTTTACCTGTAGTGTTTTATCAGCTCCACATGATGCTATTCTTTGTCTATCCTGAGAAAAGCACGCATGGTAAACTGCATCTCTATGTGGACGAACAACTAGACGGGAGAGGTTTTTCATGGATTTTTTATTTCTACAGGATAAAATAGTCAATAAGTGAGATTTCACAAGGTTTATTATTATCATTCAAAATCTTCTTAAAAAAAAAAACCACACTTGTTCACATATCTTGAGCAGAAGGCTTTAAAAAACAAACAGAAAACTTAACTCTCTACCCTCATGTAGAAATAATAAAGGAAAAAAATTCCTACATTCAAAGTTAAAGCTTAGACACCAAGAAATAAGTGCATGAAAAATTAACAGCTACTTTATATGTGGAGGTGTTGCAGCCTTGTGGAGGTGTGCCCTTTCCAGGACACCAGCCTCCTAACAACTTTTTTAGGATCTGCTATGTGCTATTTCCAAATATAAATTTCTTCCCAAGACTTCTTGTTCTCCTGCAGGTTCCCTTTCAAATTTATTCAAAAACATCTGTACATTTGTGTAGACCTGATTAAATTTACTTGATTTTATAGCAATGATTCAATTCTCATCAGTAGGTATTGAAACAAAAGCTATGATTATCATTGAAACAAAAGCTATGATTACCACTGCATTTCAATCAGAGATTAAGTACAGAATCTAATACACTTTGGGTGACTCCAGCCCCACTTTAACAAAGAATTTATAATTAATAGCAACTGTAATCATCCTGTTTAGTCAGATGTTATCACAGAAAGCTGTCACTGTAATAAGATCATTTTTGGTGATGAATGTATTGTTGTAAGTCACATTTTTTTCTAAAGGCAAAATGAATCCAAGTACTTCACATTTTCATCATCGTCATTTTCAATTTTCAGGCTTAGCATTTAAATAATGGGTAAAGCATCTTGAATAAAGTAGCTAAGCTTTAAAACCAAAGCAGTTTTTCACTGCAAAATACTGACTGGTCAAAACCAAAAAATAAATTTTGGTATATTTTAATAAGGCTAAAATTACTGGTCAAGAGAGCAGGTTATTTACCCACCTATCCTATAAACCATTTTTTAGGACATTAACCTAGAACAGGAAACAAAAACATGCAAGTGTCTGCTCTGTTGATTTCAGCCGTGTACTTGGGCATAAGTTTCCCACATCCAAGGTTAAAGTCCTAAACCACCTGGACATGGACTTTTCTGAAGTGTGCATCTTCCAGGCTATTCTGTTAGAATTAGCTATACAAAATGAAATAACGAAACACTCAAAGAAAAGACTTGAGTTTAAGTCTTCTATCTTCCTGGTTATTACCCTGATTACCTGACAGCCAGTTTACTTTGTAACCACCAAGTACTGCAGATATCAGAACAGAAATATTAAAAAGGAGAATCTAAGAGAGACAGTTACGTAATCAGATGACCACTGGGGAAAATATTTAAATATATATTGTTTGTCCTCATACAACTTCAAAAGACATGAAAACAGACGTTTTATAAGCCAGAAATTGCAAGAGCAGGTAGAGACTACAAAGCTTTTTTAGTATTTCACATCTCACTACTTTCAAAAGCTTCATCAGTTAATACAAATACTTTTCTTTTTTTTAAAGTGTTAAGTTTTATTATAAAAACTAAAAACATACTATAACATACATATGTGATATTTGCATTACTTTTTTTTTTTTAACAAAAATGTATTTACAGAAGTTTCAATTCAAAGTTTATCATCATCTTTCTATGGATATTTAAAATGGCATTGAGTACAGAAGTAAATATATTCTTTTATTTATTTCAATATAATTATTACTCATCTGTGGCCTTACATATCTGAAATTTACCTTCTCCAACCAGTTCTTCAAAATTATTTCATTTCTTCTTCTCATGAAAAACATAGCACTTCTTAAAAAGGTCCTTATATTAGCTGTACATGGTATTTAATTGCAGACTAAAAGTCCCTCTTGGATCAAGGGGTCAGCATATCAGCAGATGGATTGCAATACTTACATCCATTCCAAATAAAATACACCTGCTTCTTGTTGAGCAAGTAGCTTGGCTTGTTGATACACCTCTGATGTCTCCGGCTGGCAAAGACCCAGCTGTATTATGTCAGGAAATGGTTGCCGTCCAAGAAGGTGTCCATTTAAAGACAGAAATTCCTGGAAGTTCTCACGTACTATGCTACCCTATGTACAGTGCAAATAATTTTTATCAGTAGAAAAAGTGGATTTATAACCTAGTGCCTTTTCTTTTCTAATTTTCTGTAGAACTAATATCCTTAGAGAAGCACAATTTCTAATCTATTAGCAAGTATATACGACAGACTGGAATATTTCTTTATCCTATTCAGGAAGGCATATTATTCTTACTTTTTCAAATAAATTGTATTGGTAACTGTGCTTTACTCAATGAGCAGTCAATGTGAAATATCACAAGGACAATTTCAAGTGGCCAACAAAATTCTGCACCAGCCCAGGAAGAGATTACTGTATGGACCCACCTTAATTATCGATGTTATTCTTAGTTATTGAGTTTCATGGTTAATTACTTGGGTACACACTAAAGTTATAACTGAAACTAAGACTGAAAATGATTTTTTAAAAATTTTCTTAATTCTTCCTCTTCAAGTTAAAGTCTCACTTAATACTACCTTTAGCTTTCTATACATCTATATTCTCTCTCTCTTTCTCTCTCTCTATATATATATTTCTTAAAACAAACAAACAAACAAACAACAAAATGCAATTAAAGATGGTAAAATATACATGGAACAGACTGATCATTTACCTGTTAGTATCATACCTTTTGATCCAGGACTGAACTATATTCTACATATTCGTGAATCAGATGGGCAGGGCCTACCAATTCTGTTTTAGCTTTAATCCAATCCAGGGAAAACATAAGATCACAGAGTTCCTGCAAGAAATACAAAATTCAGTTCAAAGTACGAGTTTCATGACAGAATCTACCTAAGGAGAAAAACAGGACATCCATTAGATATTTAATACGCTTCAGTTCAATTGTCTCCATTTAAAAACTTAGGCAATTTCAAGATCTTGTTTCTTGCTTCTCACATGATCTTGTATGAAACTTCTATATACAGAAGGCTAAGCTTACTAATTTGACGTAAAGGATTGCTACTTGGTACAACTATTTGGAGAAGGGGCGGGAGAAGGACGCAACTCTTGAATTCTGTAGCAAACAAGACCCGTTTTAAGATACAACTCTGAAAAAACTTCTTTTAGTCTGGCCTAGCAAAGATCACTCTGCTAATAATAATCCCGTTGTTCCTCCTAACAGATACTGAATTAGAGTGAAAGCAAAAAATCTGTTATAGTTGCATTTAACTTAAAAATGAGAAAGTTGCTTAAAGGAAATTAGAAGCAGCAAACAGAAGCATTAAAAAAGCATACTTGTTAGGATGAGAAAAACTGCTTAGACACAATACTTCACAGATTCAAACTGTATCACCATTTAAAAAACAGTAAATACAGCAAGTATCTAAAAATTGCCATGGTTAAACAAAGACAAAGAATACCTCTTATCTTTTAATAGTCTTCTAAAAAAAAGGAAGTCATGTCTAAATAATGAAAAATAAATGAGTACAAACTCTGGGAAGTTAAGTGTGCGGCCATAATGAGACAGGCCAAAAAACTCCGAGAAACCAGTTCTACTAGAAGTAGAAAGGCTAATAATAAAAATGTTTTTCCAATACATTGGAATTAGAGTTTGAGATAATCAATGAGATAAGTTTGATTAAAAAAACCCAAACAAACAAACTAGATTTGTAAGTTGTTGCCAGGACCAAATTCCAGTGAAACTACTGAAGCAGTGCGTGATTTATATCTTATACTAGCTCAGTACCTAAAGAACAGCAGGTGGCAAAACTGACAGCAATATATTTTTTTAAAGACTCCAAGGTGATACTGGCAACAACAGATTTGCCCGTTAGATGGCTCTTGAAAGCTGTTATATAGAGAATGAACTTTTACACACAAATGAATATGACATAATGAGAAAAATTCCATAAAAAAAGTAAATGTTCAACAATATATTAGAATTCTCTGAAGAAATCAAAGAAACTAGATTATCTTTATTATCATACAATATAAGCTTTCAGAAGACTTCTCACCAAAGTTTCTTCAGAAGGAAAAGAAACACAAGCTATTATGATATGAAATGAAAGATCTTCTCATGAACTGATTAAAAAGGTAAGAGACAAAGGGTAGAAATAAAGTTGTTTTCGTAATACACAATGATCATCAGTGGGGCCCCGAAAGAACTGTATGTTGAACGCTTGTGTATTTGCATGAAAGCCTGGGAGAAGAGCGGGCAAGTAGGAAAAAGGCTGGGCTGAGGGGAGAGCGAGAGAAAGGAAACTGGGGACACTAGTCAGAACTCACCTTCTGCATGTTGGCACCTGCCATATGATACGCTAGAAAGTTATACCAGTACATGCAATCCTCTTGAGATGGAATAGGCATATTAAGTTTGTAATACTTTTTGTACTGATTTACTATGTTTTTATGTAGCTCCTGCAACATGAATCAAAACACACTTTCAATTAATAATACAACAAGGTATGGACTGTTTTTAGTACTATGGAACTTCTTTTTTTATTATTATTTCTCAGTTGTAAAATGTCAACAAATGAAATAAGCAATAACTTGAGTTAAACATACAATTTTAAAGGCAAGCTTTTCTTAAGATTTTTTCCAGAAACATTCTCCAGATATTAAAGATAGAAAAACAGGCTGTTAACTTTCCTTCTTAGGTCAAGAACAGCTGTCAAATCACTCTGGTATTGGCTACTCACACTTAATGTAAAAAACACTTACATATGTAGATATAAGAAGACCTAAAAACTTGCCTGTCCTTCATATCTTATCTTTCTACCTTCTCCTCCAAAAATGATATTTTATTGGGCCCAACTTACAGAGCCTCTTCCTGCAAGTATTGCCCTAAATTGGAGGGGGAAGAGTAAAAAGCACTTCTCAGTATTAAATAATAAATTTCCTTTTCTGGTTTGTTCTTGATGTCTTTTGGAATCATCAGTGGAACATTCCATCTTCTACTGGAAATATCTTTGACAGAGAAACAATGGATATGGAGTCTTCTCTCAGATTAGTTTCTTAGCTGCAAGTGGAACCATCATGAAATCACTCCACATTCTCAAGTTGAAAATAAACACCTTTAATAATAATTAAGTATTAAGTTTAACTGCGTTCTGGACCTATATTATGAAATTGCTTTGGATTATGATTTAACAAAGTTACGTTTTCTGAAAGATGTCCAGCTTTAGAGAGTAAAGTTAAAAATAAGTAGATTAAGCAATACTCTACCTGAAGCTGGTTGCGATTCTTCTCTGTAAGAAAGTCAAGTTGAAGATCATGTAAATAATAATGGAATGACTTCCCATTACGATCACAGAACAATAGTGATTTGTTAACAAATTCCTGTAAGATATCTTCAACTTCTTCAGTTTCCATATCCCAAAGAATACAGAGAACCTAAAAAACGTTCAATAAGATAGAGAAGATAAGTAGAACTAAGGGGTAATTTGACTTGTAGGAACATTATAAAAGGCTACTCATTAACTGACAGCAAAACACATACTAACATAAATATTTTAAAAATGATAATAAATTCAGTAAATTTACAACTCCTTTATACCAAATTACACAACAGGCTGGTTACCAATCAAGGTAGGCTTGTAATACAGAAGTACACCAAAGTCTGGCATTTCCCAGCAATAAATACTAATATCTAAAGCAAAGATTTATCTGGAACTCTGCAAAATAGGGACAGGAAGTCTGATGGCACAAAGCAGAAAGGCTAGATGACAAGATGTCAGGGAACTCAGCAGGCATGGAAAAGAAGGGCAGCAACAATAATGACAGATTCTTTGAGATTAAACAGGAAAACAAAAGAGCTTGTTTTAGAGTGAGCAGAAGCAAGCCTGGTTACAACAGTGACAAAGACGACAGACTTTAAGCTGCAGTAGCAGATATTTGTGAACACGGCATACCTTGCTCTTGAGGTCTACAAATTAATTTTTATTTTCTGAGTAATCCATAAACTGTGTCAGATTTTGAGAAATATCTATCCTGAAGTAGTAATTGATTAATAATTCTGCTATACATAATCAGGAAGCTTTTAGAGGGAAATAATTGTACCTTATCCAGCTTCATCACACAGCCAGGTAAATAAATTAAGGAAAACACCATTATCAAAATATACGCTACAACACGCTGCAGCGCCAACTGTACAGGCTATCTTTGAATCAGATGATCACCCAGGGAAGCAATATTGATCTAGTTGCAGTAAGAGAGAACCTCAGACAGAAGTGGAAGAAGGAAACAAAGAACAGAAATGTTAAAGCTGCTCCCTCTTTTTAGCCACTATAGAGTCCTGAAGTAATCACCAGAGCCACCAGAAAGGTGCTGGGAGGAAATTTCTTCTTGACCTAACTAGCAAAAGCTTTTCTCAAAGCATCGAGGAAGCACAATTACTTTAGCAGAATGTTTCACAGTCCTATATATTTTAAAGCTATTTTTAGTTCACCACAATTTTCAGGCAACATTCTGGGCAGATTAAGGTTGTCAGAATCAAGGCAGACGTAAATAAGACCTGGGACCATGTTTGCAGACTATACACTTTTAGGAAAAAGGGGAAAAATGTAAAATATCCTTTGACTGAATTTCCTCCTCAAATACACCTTCTATCCTTCTAAAGTAACACTTCAGAAGTAAGCTGAATTCTACAGCTGAGTTACTGACTATTAGATGGGAGACTTTAAACTTTACAAAATGTTTAGTAAATGCCTGCTATATGAGAGAGACTGGTGAGAAAAAAAAAAAACTGCAGAGCTCTGCAATACTGAAATCATGGTCTGTCACTTGCAAATTATACATTATATCTTCATTTATCTATATGTGCTGGTTCATGGTGATCATATCTTTTTCTCAAAGGAGTGATATTTTACATAGCAGTTTTTTAGCCTTCAGAGAGCTCAATTACAATCTAATTAAAGAGCTATATTTGAGACGCACATTAAAGTAACATTATGAACACATTTATTCAGTTACAACTTCTTAGTTTCACCACTGACAATAAAAATCATGATACAGTAATGGACCCACTCTACCAATTACTTTTAATCATTAAAGATAAACAACAATTCCAAATTTTATGACTTCTTTAAAGTTATTGTTTGCGTCTCATTAACAACTATGAGATTTCTGCATTGCTATTATTACCTTAGTAGGTACTTTAACATCTTTTGGGAGGATAGAAAGGTCCTTATAATAGTCTTTAAAATTTTCATTTAGTTGTTCAACACTTATGGACATTGCTTCATCAAGAGCTTCATAATCATATGAAGAAGATTTTCTTATTCTTTTAAATTGCTTATTCTGCAGCTGTTTGAGGTAGTATTCCCAACGACCAGGGAAGTCTCGTAATAATGCACCTATCAAGGATATCACAAGAGGAGAACCTGAAGGAAGAGATTAAATTAATCTTAAAGATTTTCAAGGAATAAAGTCCAACAATGTAAATAAATCAGGCTGAACAAATGAGGCCATTTTGCTGATTCACTGATGAAATTCTTGAGGGGCTGGAGAACAGGCAGGCAAATATGCCATCCATATAGTTATCTGCTAAACCTGCCAAAATATTCTCTTATAAATGTGTGTGTGTGTGTGTGTGTGTGTGTATATATATATATATATATATATATATATATATATATAAAGATAGGTTGAAGAAAACTAACCAGAAACCAACATGAGACATTTATTTTGTTTACATAGTTGAAAGACCATCCAACAAACACTTGTGTTATATGCAAGCAGTACAGTATTACAGAATATTCCCTCCTCTTCCAGTAAGCTGAAACCTAAAAGAAAGATAAAAAACATTGAGTAGTAAGTGGTACAATAAAAAGTGGCAAGTATCATACCTTTGCATTCCCTTACAATGCAATTAGCTTGTTCTGGCAGTTCTGTTATTTTCTTATTTACAAATAGAGACAAGACCTCCAGTCCTTTCTCATGTGCTAGTCCACTTTCCACGTGAATCTCATATTTTTTGCCTAGACACAGAAACATGTAAAGAAATGAAAAGAATTTCAAAAGAACTCCTATGGAAATTCAGAATATTTTCTGAGCAAAATCTGGAGCAAAGGATCTGGTTCATGATTTTCTGCATAATATTTAATATGCTTAGTACTAATAATAGTATAAATTCTACCCAATACAATCTTATAATTACAGCTGCATTGTGGACATGTAGCAGTGAACACTTCACACGGTAAAGATAATCAGTCTAATATCAGCAGTGCCACGAAGTTTAGTTTATCCTATTGAGAATCATTGCAGTCTTCAAAGCAGATAGAGAACTTTTAGGATAACATATGGCATGCATTGCGTTGAAGAGCATAAAGTCTTACAGAGCAGAATTCTAAAACTTTGCCACTTGTGCACAAGTTGATAGACACAGATTCTATCAGATTCTTTTAAAAGTTTATATCAACAAATTGCATTTGTGTACACACAACCTGTAGATGAAACTGTTCCTTACCAGCCACAGCATCTGTTACACTCCTGTCCCTGCTGGTAATAAGAACCTGACACTGATTATCAAATGCTTTTAACACCCAAGAATCCCAAATATCATCCAGGACCAAAAGAGACCTAGAGTAAGAAGAAATGGTGCAGATTTCAGATAAACTATTAGTTCTAAAATACTGTATTTTATTTTAATAATGAAAGAACATTTTCAGTATTTGTAATGTATTACCTAAAATATTTCACATATAAATAGAAAAAAAATTTATTAAGAGGGTCAAGAGTTAAACACTGTGCAAGAATGCTGAATGCAAGTATCTCCAAAAATCAAGTGTTTTTACTATTTGTTGCTTTACAGTTATGGAAACCTGTTTTTTTTGCTACAATTGAAACGTAAAAGCTAAAATTTTGAGAAATATATTTTTAGCACATGTCAAGAAAAGCAGAAATATTTACTTCATTTTTCATGTTACCCGTTATTATAAATATGGAAAAAGTTGTGTAGGACAGGATAACTGATCTCTGCTTGACATAGGCTAGTAAGTTTTGTGGGAGAAATAATTTCAGTTTCCTCTTGATTTGAGAGTTTTTGGTTTTATTTTTAAATCTTCAGAAAGCTCTGAGACACTAATCCTCTTGTAAAAGAATCGTCTTGGATGATGGGGCTCTCTTTACTTAAAGAATATCTTATAGTGATTGCATAGCCAATGCTATGGCTAGTTATATTTGTAGGCTACTAACAGACATCTCACCAGAATGATATGTAGAAGACTTCCCTGTGCCTGCCTATACCTCCTTCCATGCCCAGTACGACAGCCCATCATCAGCAATACTTACAGTTTGCTCCTACAATATGTTCTCACATATATCTAACTAGGCTGGATGCAGCACAGGCTGTCGCCTGTTCCCAGCTCAGCCCTTACTAACTGGCCGGCTAGTAAGATAGAAAGTATGTTCCCCCTGAATTCGTGCTGTAAATCCCTTTTCTCCACTGGAGGCACCTACTTGATTTCTCTTCTTTATCCAACTGTCCATTTTCATAAACTTACAGAATTCTCAAAGATACGAAGTTCTTACCCTTTGAATTAATTTTGGCAATATGCTCAAAATGTTCGGGAGGAATGGAGGAGAAGGGAAAGGAGAAACAGGATAGAGATGAACAGTATGATCACATTAACACGATTTCCTAATGAAATAAGGCTTACAGATCAGTCAGACTGGAAAAGTTTTATGACCTTATCCTTGCCTCTTCTCCTTGAGGTGTAGGTGTTCTCTGTAATACTCCTAGCCAGAAGTCAGAGTTAACACCTATTACCTTATCTTGAAACTGATTAATCAACACTGCCATTTCAACAGCACTCTACATGAAATGTCTGGCTATCTGTAAGGAAGACACTTTCACAGCTGCAACTAAAATTCTTTCAAATACTATCAAATACCAAGTAGTTCCAAAATCTGTTACTTTCTTTTTTCCCCCTGAGTTTCCTCAGTGTAATGCTCTTTTGACACAATACAATAAAGCACCGCATTAGATGAGTGACTTTGTGCACCAGAAACAATATAGCATAGTACATCAACCAGAATATCACGCTACTCAGGTATACAACTACCCAGCTACTATTCTGGAATAGCTCATGATGTCAGAGATATATCCTACAGGAAAATAACTCAGTTCTCCTTTCTGCTCAGAAGGGACTAATGTTAAGCATGAATTAAACATCCAGATTCCTCTTCATGGAGGAGTTTTGGTTTTTTAATGAACAAAAAAAATATCAAGAATTGCATCAATGGAGACAACCATTGAATGTGAACGTACTTCAGGGAAACCTGCATTTTCATTTGAAAGTGTCTTGTTTGTACTTTTCATACGAGACTTCACAAAAAAAATAAAAGTTCTTTTCACTGCTTTGTGATAAGGACACAAGGTAACCTTAATAAAGATTTCTTGTGGAGGACCTTGCAATGTTTTTCAAGGTTTTTTTTTTTTTTTTTTTGTTCTATACAAAAAAGGCCAATACTTCTCTACTCAAAGTCATCTATAGAGATCACAACATGGGAATCTTATTCCTGAGGTATCTTGCTCAGGTGCAGGCTTGTTTAGTTTAGTAAAAGTTTTCCCAGAGAGTCATGAAATCCTCAACAAATAATAAGAACTATTTCTCAAACATGAAGAAAAGCTGTGCAGCAACCAAGATTGTACTTGATTAAACTAACTCACTTTTCCTGAGGTTTGAAAGCAACTGTTTTTTTGGACATATTGATCATATCACAAAAAAAATATAGTACACATCATTTGTTTTGAGCATCTCTTTCCACCTCCCATTTTTGTATACCTATCTGTACACCTTACTTTATCACATGCAAGATGGTAATTTAGAAAATTCTACCAGCAATGCCTACCCAAGAAACAAAATTATAAAAGTATTTCTAGCTTTAACTTGAACAAAACTTCCTAATTATCTACAGTAAAACAAAGAGGGAAAGCAAAAAGTGGAAGAGCAAAGATTTTTTAAGAGACATTAAACCACAACACAAACCACTTTGGCAATTAGACCAAAGTTACTCTGCAAAGATTTATTAAAGAATAGTGTTTCATCTTATTGACATCACCTGGGGTATTTGCGTAGCATCAGCAAACGAAGACGATCTTTAGCCTCCTCAATGTTAAGTGGTGGCCTTTGTGAAAGAGTACAGTCATGGTCTAATCTACTACAGAGATTTTGAAGTTTTATTAGAAGCCCTGCTTTGTCCTGTTTTCCAACAGATATCCAGTGAACTCCTCCTGGAAAATAACCTAACAAAGAATTAATTTTAATCATGCTATGTATTTAAAACTAGAAATATTTAATAACAACTTATAATAGTAATCAATAATTCAATTAAAAAGAAAATAGAAAACTGCTCATAAAGTTTATTATAAGCCAAGCTCACAACTCTACTGTTAAGACAGAAGGATGGTTCTACATGACTACTACCTTTTATTTTTAAAGGAACAGGCTATGTAGGGCAAGTACCCACAGAGAATTCAAACTACTGCTGATGCTGTCTGTCCTCTCCACCTGCCTTCCTGACCAACCCTTGGCAGCTCCTTCTGCATCCACCTTTCCTGCTAGTCTGACTCAGCACTCATTCATTTGATCTTGTATTAATGCAGGGGTTCAGAGGCTGGGATCTGAAGTTATCCCAAAACAGTGAGCAAGATGGTATTTAGAGAGTCAGCTGCAGCAGGGAATGTTGCAGTTTCTATCCCTCCATCATGTTTTCTAATGCCTCAGTCCCACTTTCCCCTCCATGTGCCCTATACAGAGAAAAATTCAATAAGTGGTTTCATTTATGAACCATTTTAAACTAAAGTGATAATAGGGTAATCACTCCACAAAAGTCTGCCACTATTAAAATACATGCAAAAGTTACAAGATTTTTTTCTAAATTCATGTAGCATGGTGAGGAGTTGGAGGATTTAACAAACAGTGCTCAAAAAGAATAAAGTTAAACATGCTTATTTTACATTTTAAACTTACAGAAGTAACATTTCAAATTAATTAAAACTGAGCAGTATCTACTCTCATAAACCAAAACAGATTCCAAGGTGAAAAGCTATTCAGAATCTTTTCCCATAAATTAGTAAAATATTTGGTGGAGCTGGAGCACAAAATGGTTATGAAGGCTGTAAGTTACAAGTAAACATTTCAGGAGCACCTAAGGAACTTCAAAACCTAAATCCAAATTACTTTCAAGATGACATAAGATGCCTAGTCACATATGCCCAATATGCATATACCTGTAATAGTTTTTGTAAAAATATAGACATTTTTCTAAAAGTACCTTCCAAGAGCTGGTGATCCCTTAAAGCTTCTGCTGTTAAAACAGTCTTTCCACAGCCTGCCATTCCATAAACTGTGACCCAGCCTGGATCATTTTGCAAACAGTATAGTTTCTCCTTAATAGCATCCACCAGTTTTGGCCGAGTAACGAACACAACTGGTCTCTGTGGTACACCTCCTTCACAGAGAATTGTCTTAACTGAAGTTAAAAATCAAAAACAAAAAAAAACAAAAAACATATCGAAATAAAGAATAAATTAATATGATGCTGCTTCAAAAAAAATACAAAATAACTAGTGGGCTCCCTCCCCCAACTTGTGCCCCATACAAGTGCTCTAAAACCTAATGAACTAACCATACCAGATACCAAAAGAAAAAAAAAATTGCTTTTCAAAAACAAATTACTTAGCAGGCACCAGTGGTGTCCCAATTAATAACTATTTTTTGTGAGCTAGAGCTAGTTATATCAATCCGTAAAAGCACACGGATAATTAACAGCACCAATAGAAACTATGGCAAATGTAAACACAGTTGCTCAACATTGCTATTGCCAACTGCCTAGTTGCTTTCTCAGCCAGAAGTTGCTGCTCCACAGCAAGCAGCAGAAGAAAAAGCATGCCATCTAAGGCTTTTACTTTGTGGTTAACAGCACAGCATTGTGGTCCAAGCTGGACTTTCTCTGATATAAGCTAATACAACAGGCTTTGCAATACAGCGGGTAAAGCACAGTGGAAAAGGTAATGTATGCATAATTAGTCCACTACTGGCCACAAAGTGGACTGCTAGGTGCAGTACCATATTATACTGGTAAGTTTGGGAAAACTTTAGTCAAGCAATCAAAATTCCATGACTTTATGACACTTCTTAAAATACAGAGTGAAAATAATTACACTATAAGATTTACCTGACATTTTGTCAAATGCAGCAGAAGGCTTGTCCCATGAGAAACTAACAATTTATTTCATATCAGTCAACTTATGTAAAATTTAGGAACTTATTCAAGGTAACTAAAAGATCTGTTAGAGAAAATTAAGCAACCTATTACCTAGATCAGCCAATGTGGGGGGTGAGATCTTATAGATTACTCTTCAAGGGAATGTCAGTTTCAGATACTGCAGCTTTTCATGTTAGATTCAGCTTCTTTAATATATACACACATGAAGTCCTTCACTTACAACAAAAATATTAAGATTTAGAGAAAACTATGAGAGGTTCAGGTTTCTGTTTTTTTAAGGTAAGTGTTACTAAGGAAGAGAATTTTCAAAATCACCTGCATAAGACACAACCATCCTCTCATACCACGTTAATTACATGAAATACAGCAATACTGACTAGTACAAAACCAAAACAAATGAATACATCAACTACTCCTTTTTCATCAAAACAGGTATTACAGTCAGTCATTTAGTAAGGAAAAAAAGTAGAACTTGTCTTTACTTTCAAGCACAAGGATTGCCATAGATATACTGACCATATGAAGTCATTCCATCCAGAGAACTCTTCACACTACCCGAGGAGATGGTAGGGATGCCATCCTGAAGAAGTGCAGCAAGATCTCTGTACCCTTCATGAAGTAGTGCATTATAGAAAGATCTATATGAATTATTATCTTTTTTAAGAAGAATGTTTATTAGCATAGCTGCTCGTTCCTTCTGTGTATTCTAGAACAAACATTAAAAAAAAGATATTACACAAAACTAAAAGAGCTTATAAATCATCTAATCTATCACCCTCTGTTTACTATTCTAAAATTAGGCCTCAACTTCAGCCAAGCCCTTAACTCATGAACTGCGATAATAACTGAATGCTAAGCATATGCTTGAAGAATCTGCTGAATCTGGGAATCATATACTGAAACAAATATGTAGAAAAAAGATGCTAAAACACGTGAGCAGTCTAGGAAGAAGAAAAAGTGAAAGATGATTCTACCTGTTGTCTTACTTTCTCCTCCTCCTGTAATGTCAATACTTGGTCAGCAATCATATGATCCATAATGTATGAGGTCTTGATGTCTTTTTCCAATGCTTGGCGATTCAGAAGTAAGTAATTTCTACTCTTCACATCCATGTTTCTTCAGTGTGGAAACGAAAAAAGAGCCAAGCTGGAACCAGAACACAGCTTAAAAGTACAAAGAAAACAGTTTTAAAATACCTTCCAAATTTTGATTTTAAAAAAGGCAGAAAAAGTAGCAGAGTCACTATATTAGTGGAAAATACAGTGAGTCTTCAGGCAAGCTCATACTACAAACTGCAGAAAGCTGAAATATTTAGTTGTTTTTCACCTTCTGTCTTGATATAACAATAGGATGAAAATCTTTTTAGGAATTCTATCATGTTGCTTATGATTCACTAATCCAGCTTGGCTGGACGATATGAAGGCATGTTAAGTCTTAATAGTTCACAAGCTACTGTGAATATGAATAGTGTTCTGGAAGTATTATTTAGATGCCATATGCTATTATATTTGAATAAAAATGTACAGCTGAGCATTACTGTATTTAATCTAACTACAATATTTCTCTGATTGTTCCTCTTAGGAGCACATAAAGCAGGAACAACATTTCATTCTTTAACAATTAGACTCACAGTGAAACACTTGTGCTCATTAAGTGAATGAAAGTTTTTATTTAAAAAAACAGTGAAGTACTGCTAATTTTTGCAGAAGAAAGCACTAACGTGAGTCATTTTCCAAGTTTGTACCACATTATTTTTAGGAAAACCTGCAGAACTAAAAATCACAGTCTGTACAAGCTTCTTGTACATTAGGATCTTGCCAGATATTACTATAAAAGATACTTCTTGTCTCCCTCTGCATCCCTCAAATTTTTAAAGTCCTCGAGTCACGTAATTGGGAGAACAGGATGAGAAAAAAGAGTGGGCTTGTGGTTGACAGCACTGGGCAAGAGCTACAACCGAAAATAAGCTCCCTGTGTAACAAATTCCACAAGATAAAACTCAGTGTTTTCTCCAGCCCTGGAACTGGGTAAAGTCAGATGGGGGAGCCTGACACACGACAGAAGATGGGAGCCCCCAACACTGCCAATGAGTGACCTTCTTTTTGCAGCATCTGATACACAGCAACTGAGTATCAATCTGCTTTATTCCTGTATTTCATAAAATAACGTGCCTGAAGAAAAGAGAAGAAAAGGCAAAAGGTATCTTCTGTCACCTAGAGGTTTTTCAGCGCTGGCTCACTGCCAACGAAAGTCCCAAAATGGTCTCTTTATTCGCACTCCTGAGCGACGACCAAAAACTACATATGCAATTGCAAGCTCCCCCCACAGAGCAACTATGAAACTGCCGGCCTAAGCGTTCACTTTTTTCTTCACTCCCTCCCTCCCCTCATTTAGGGACCAGGTAGATGCAGAAGCTTTCGACGAGGCTGGGAAGGAGTGCCCCTTTAGCCATACAGGCAGAATTCCCTATTTTCACTGAAAATTATGCGGTTAAGAAAGTCCTTCAGGATCTTTTGAGGTACCGCACAGGAAGGACACACGAAAGCGCCCCCGCTACTCTCAGTCGACAGGTCCCCAGGCTGAAATACCTCCATCAACACACACAACAAAAACACAAAGACCCCCCCCCCCCCCCCCGAGCACGGGTCACAAGCACACGCGGCCGTTACCTCGCATCCAGACGAGGCGTCGGGGATTCTCAGCCGGGGCAACTCGCACCAGCGCCTCCCCGCCCGCGGCGGGGCGATCGGAACAGAAACCGAAACAAATTACTCCCGACACCGACACCCCGCCGCTGCCGAGGCCCGCCCGGGGCCTCCCGGCCTCCTCCTCCGCCGCGGCGGGCCCAGCCCTGGCGCCCCCAGGCAGCTTCCCCCGCGGCCCGAGCGGGCGAGCCGCCCCCGGCCGTTAAGCTGGTTACCGGCCGGCAGCGCGCGGGGCCGTTAGGAGCCGCCGCCAACAGGCTGCCGCCGCGCCGGGGAGCAGCCGTCCCGCGGGCACTTCCTCCTTCCGGGCCCGCGCAGGGGGAAGAAGCGCCGCGCCGCGCCGGCTCCGGGGTAGGGCCCGCCCTCCCTCTCTCGCTCCCGCCGCCGCCGCCGCCCGACAAAGCTGGCACAGAGCCGCGGCAGCTCGCGGCTCGCTCAGCGCCTACTGGCCGCTCGCTTGACGGAGCGGGCGCGCGCGTGACGTGGCGGACTGAGGGAGCGGCAACGGCTGCCAACGGCTGCAACGGGCCAAGCGTGAGGCGGGCGGCGCCGGCCCGTGCGAGAGGTAGGGGGCCGGGAGGAGGCTCTGAGGTGCGCGGCGCGTGAACGAAGCTGCCGGGCTGCCGCCTCGTCCCGCCCCGCTCGGCAGCGGGGGCTGCAGGGGGTGTTGCGGGTGCCAAGGGCTTAATGCTGCCCCAGCTGAGGGGTGTCGCGGCCGCCGCCTGCGGTTAGCAGCGGCGGGAGGAGGCACCGGGCTGCGGAGGGACGGGGAAAGGCTGCCCCGAGTCCTGCGGGTCGGTGGCTGCTGGAGCGCTAGGGGCCGTGGGAGGAAGGGGGGAGGCGGAGCTGGGGGCGCTGCTGGGAGCGGGGAGTTTCCCAGAAGCGACGAGGGCAGGGGGGATGCAGCCTGGGCAAGATGGAGGGGAGGGGGCGAGCAAGGCTGCGGGAGATCCAGGAGGGGATGGATCCGTGCCGAGCTGCTCCTAGCTCTGTGCCGCGCGGCGGTGTGCACTGAAGTGGCCTTTTGAAAGCCGAGTTGTTACTTCTGTATTAAACTATTTGCCTAATTACCATTCAGATCACTTCTTGATTTTAATATCCTAACACGTGCTCTCGAGGCCGAAGGTATTTTAAAAGTTACGGAATATCTCTTTTTGCCATTCTTTGGTGAACAAGAGGGGTTGTTTGGGTGGGGTTTTTTTGTGTACTTTTTTTTCTTAATCCTTCAAACAAAGATGACTCCTCCTGGTAGTGTACTCACAAACAGCTCTAAGCTTCATGCTCTTGTGACAAGCTTGGATTTTATACAGTGCCTTTTGCTCATGCTTGCAACTGCATAAGTATCTCCAATAGTTAAATATTTATATTTTGACATGTAGCTAAGCTGCATTACTGCAAAGTGATCCAGAAAGAAGCATGACACTTTTGTCTCAAATTGTTCTAAACCAAAATCCACAAAGTATCTAGTTTATTTTTTGCTATATGCTGGAAAATTTTACACTTAAAAATTCCACGCTGTACTTCCATCTCGTTGTTTTGAAAATACGCTTTTATTGTCTTGGGAAGTGGATATTCTTAACTTATTGCCTGAATGTATTGGGACCTTACTTTTAGCAGAGAGGAAGCAATAGCTTTTCTTTTATTTAGTTACATTACAGAATCACAGAATGGTTGAGGTTGGAAGGGACCTCTGGAGATCATCTAGTCCAACCCCCCTGCTCAAGCAAGGTCACCTAGAACACATTGCACAGGATGTCATCCAGGCGGGTTTTGAATATCTCCAGAGAAGGAGACTCCACAACCTCTCTGGGCAACCTCTTCCAGTGCTCTGTCACCCTCACAGTAGAAAAGTTTTTTCTCATATTCAGATGGAACTGTCTGTGTTTCAGTTTGTGCCCGTTGCCTCGCGTCCTGTCGCTGGGCACCACTGAGAAGAGTCTGGCTCCATCCTCTCGACACCCTCCCCTAAGATACTTGTACACATTGATAAGATCTCCTCTCAGCCTTCTCTTCTCTAGGCTAAACAGGCCCAGCTCTCTCAGCCTTTCCTCATAAGAGAGATGCTCCAGTCCCCTAATCATCTTGGTAGCCCTTCGCTGGACTTGCTCCAGTAGCGCCACATCCCTCTTGTACTGGGGAGCCCAGAACTGGACGCAGTACTCCAGATGTGGCCTCAGCAGGGCTGAGTAGAGGGGGAGAATCACCTCCCTCGACCTGCTGGCAACACTCTTCCTGATGCACCCCAGGATACCACTGGCCTTCTTGGCCACATTGCTGGCTCATGGTCAACTTGCTGTCCACCAGCGCTCCCAGGTCCTTCTCGGCAGAGCTGCTTTCCAGCAGGTCAACCCCCAACCTGGACTGGTGCATGGGGTTATTCCTCCCCAGGTGCAGGACCCTGCACCTGCCTTTGTTGAACTTCATGAGGTTCCTCTCTGCCCACCTCTCCAGCCTGTCCAGGTCTCCCTGAATGGCAGCACAGCCCTCTGGTGGATCCGCCACTCCTCCCAGTTTTGTATCGTCAGCAAACTTGCTGAGGGTGCACTCTGTCCCTTCCTCCAGGTCGTTGATGAAGAAGTTGAACAAGACTGGACCCAGTCCTGACCCCTGGGGGACACTGCTAGCTACAGGCCTCCAACTAGACTCTGTGCCGCTGATCACAACCCTCTGAGCTCTGCCATTCAGCCAGTTCTCAATCCACCTCACTGTCCACTCATCTAAACCACACTTCCTGAGCTTGCCAGTGAGGGTGTTATGGGAGACAGTGTCGAAAGCCTTGCTGAAGTCTAGGTAGACAACATCCACTGCTCTCCCCTCATCTACCCAGCCAGTCATTCCAGCATAGAAGGCTGTTTGATTAAGCATGATATCCCTTGGTGAAGCCATGCTGACTACTCCTGATCACCTTCTTTTCCTCCACATGCATGGAGATGGCCTCCAGGATGAGCTGCTCCACCACTTTTCCAAGGATGCAGGTGAGGCTGACTGGCCTGTAGTTTCCTGGGTCCTCCTTCTTGCTCTTTTTGAAAACTGGAGTGATGCTGGCTTTCTTCCAGCCCTCAGGCACCTCTCCTGTTCTCCAGGACCTTGCAAAGATGATGGAGAGTGGCTTAGCAATAACGTCCACCAGCTCCCTCAGCACTCGTGGGTGCATCCCATCAGGCCCCATGGATTTGTGGGTGTCAAGTTTGCCTAAATGATCTCTAACCCGATCCTCCTCCACCAAGGGAAAGTCTTCCTTTCTCCAGACTTTCTCTCTTGCCTCCAGGGTCTGGGATTCCTGAGGGCTGGCCTGATCAGTAAAGACTGAAGCAAAGGCAGCATTCAGTAACTCTGCCTTCTCTGCATCCTTCGTCACCAGGGCACCCACCCCAATCAGCAGTGGGCCCACATTTCCCCTAGTCTTCCTTTTGCTACTGATGTATTTGAAGAAGCCCTTCATGTTGTCCTTGACATCTCTCGCCAGATTTAATTCCAAACGGGCCTTAGCCTTCCTCGTCGCATCCCTGCATACTCTGACAACGTTCCTATATTCCTCCCAAGTGGCCTGTCCCCCTTTCCACTTTCTGTATACTTCCTTCTTCTGATTGAGTTTTGCCAGGAGCTCCTTGCTCATCCATGCAGGTCTCCTGCCTCCTTTGCTTGACTTCCTACTCCTAGCGATGCACCGCTCTTGAGCTTGGAGGAAGTGATGTTTGAATATTAACCAGCTCTCTTGAACACCCCTTCCTTCTAGGGCCCTCACCCATGGGATTCCTCCAAGTAGGTCCCTGAAGAGGCCAAAGTTTGCTCTCCTAAACTACAGGGTTGCGATCCTACTTCTTGCCTTGCCTCCTCCTCGCAGGATCCTGAACTCCACCATCTCATGGTCACTGCAGCCAAGGCTGCCCCCGACCTTCACATCTTCCACCAGTTCTTCTTTGTTTGTTAGTACAAGGTCCAGCAGCACACCTCTCCTTGTTGGCTCCTCCACCACCTGTGTCAAGAAGTTCTCATCAGTGCTCTGCAGGAACCTCCGGGACTGTTTGAGCCTGGCTGCATTGGCTACTGCATTGGCTACTTCCAGCTGTCTGTAGAAGGCCTCATCGACTTCCTCTTCCTGATCAGGTGGCCTGCAGTAAACACCCATAACAGTGTCACCCATGCTAGCCTGCCCTTTAATCCTTACCCATAAGCTCTCGACTCGCTCTTCATCCACCCCTAGGCACAGCTCAATACATTCCAGTTGCTCTCTCACATAAAGAGCAACTCCACCACCTTGCTTGCCTGGCCTGTCTTTCCTAAAAAGCACGTAGCCATCCATGACAGCACTCCAGTCATGCGAGCTGTCCCACCATGTCTCTGTAATGGCAATGAGATCATGGCCCTGAGACCGCACACAGATCTCTAGTTCTTCCTGTTTGTTCCCCAAGCTGTGTGCATTGGTGTACAGGCATTTCAGAGAGGTAATCGAGCACGCAGGTTTCCCAGGAGGGATACAAGAGCATCCTCCATAGCCACATCCCATGCGCACTTCCCTGGCTGCATTCACCTGCTGGAGGCGTCCCAACTTGAGCTGTCTTTTGCCAACTACCCTGTCACTATAACTCTCCCTTTCCCCCATCTTTCCTAGTTTAAAGCCCTCCTTACCAGGCTGGCCAACCTGTTGGCAAAGACACGCGTGCCCCACTTAGTGAGGTGGATCCCATCTCTCCCCACATTATTTCACTCTTCTTTGTATTTTTATATTATTGGTTTTATATGAAATCATTAAAACAGAATTATTTCTAAATTAAATCTTGATTTGCAGTCCCATATTTAAAAATGATAAAAATATACTTTTCCTCTTTAATGTGAAGTAGGCAATAATTTTTAAAAATCTACAAGTAAAGCAGGATAGTGAAATTGATTATCATCACAGTGTTAGCAGCAGCGACTGTAAAAAAAGAAATATTGCTCATTTCTTTCAATCTTTGTGATTATAAGTGTGTCTCAAAAATGGCTTATTTCACTACAGGTTGCTGTTCTGGAAAGGTGAAATTAGCTTAAGTGAAGAATTAGACAGTTCACTCTATTCAGAAAATGTGAAAGCAGTAGCCCTATAGTATAAAAATGAAAGTTTTCACAAAAAGTGTTATGAAAGTATTGTGACACTTCAAAGAATCACACAGCTGGAAAACATAGTAAACATCAAAAGAAACATTTGGGGGTGTTTGTGTAACTAAAGGGGGGAAGTTTATATCTGTGAACACTTGCAAGTAATTAGCTGTGGAGGGTTTGTTTGTTTTTTGGCTAGCTCTCTCTTTTACTTCTGCTTCTTAAGGGCACAAAATGTCTGAGGTTAAGCAGAGGAAGAAGAGAGGTATTTCTTCTTCCAAGACCAATGAGGAGTCACAAAAGGCCAAAAAGGACAGTAATCATGGGAAGCTGGTAAATCCCAGGACCAGCAATAATCGGAGTTCCCCTTGGATAGACTCACGGACAGCCTTGAGCCTGACTTCCCTTGCCATTTGCCTGGTGCTGACCTGGTAGGTAATCCTCTATAGTGGATTTTATTATGTTCTTGTGTGTTCTCTGCTACGTTCAGTCATGGACAATACGATTAGTAATGTTTGAATATAGCGTTTGGGTTAAAAGTTTATACTTCACAGGAATATGTTAAAGCTAGAAAGGGTCAAGAAAAGAACAGTGATAATCACAAGAAACATGGAAACCCTGTCATGCAGCGAGAGGTTATAGAAGCTTGATCTGTTTTGTCTCGCTGAAAGCTTAACAGACGCCTTGCTCATGAATTGTAAATACCTGCTTGGGAAACTGCATCTAATTGAGAAGAGCAATTTAATCTGACAAAAAGTACAAGGCTCAATGGGCAGGGAACAAATAAATCATCAGTAGACTGAAGTACAGTTTTATGTAAGTACTTTGCTCAGCAATGTGGCAAATTGCTCATCAAGTAGAGTCTTCAAGTAAAGATCAAGTATCCTTGTAAAAGGTGTCCTGAATATCCTAGCATCGTCAGTATTTTAGTTCCATCAGAAGCTATGAGTTTCATGCAGAAATGATATGATGAAATTCTCAGAATTCTAGTGCAAGAAATGAGACCAGTTTATTACACTCTTGACTTCAATCTTCAGGTTTAGGCAAAATTCGTACCTATTTTAGTGTCATCTGGATTTCTTTATGTAAATTTTTGAGAAACAGAATGTCATAGTAGAATAAAATGATTAGTAATGCCTCTGCTTAAACTATTTTACAAATCTATTTAAATTTGTTTTGCATCTATCTATATATAGATAGCATTTTAGCTTTTATTGCAGAGCTTAATCTGCGCAGACTGTATTTAGATCTTTTGAAACTCTTATTTTAATTGATATGCAAATGAACAAACAAAAACAACTATCAAATTTCAAAACCAAAAGTAAAGTATTTTAAATAGACTGTATTGTTCTTGATGCATTTGTTCTCATCTGAGAGGATCTCTGGATAGTCTACATCAACACAGACTATCCCTGGATAGTCTATCTAGTCTACAGTCTACCTTGTTTTGGGATTGATAAAAATCCAGCAAATTAATTTTTTTTGCTCAATTGTCTTATTTCCTTTGTAACTTGACAAAATGCTGACAATTCGGCTACCAAGGTCACAGTAAACAAATATGTCATATATATGAAGTACAGGATTGAGATCTCCACTATCTGCATCTGTTCACAAAACTAGTATCATGATAACAACAGCTATTCAATTTTTCCTACAACACACTGTAGGTTCTTGGATGGTTACAGTTAAACAAAATTAGAGCTAGCCAGATTTTCTAAATCTAAAGTTCCTTTGCATGATTTTGTGATGCCTTGCAAGAGTCCAAATTGGTTTAATTGTATTTTATTTCCAACAGTTAAATAATACTTTTTTCAATAAAACATACCTTACTTATGAGGCAATGCATTATAAGCATTTAGTGGCCTACCAGTGTAAGTATTTTTGTTGTTTTTACTGTTTGATAGGCATGCTATGTAAAATGAGGCACACCTTCTAATGTTTTCTTATTTTTATACCTCTGTTGGAAGCTGATAACTCCAGTAAACTTCATTAAACCCTATTTTTTTCCTCATATATTGATCTAGCAAACTTTGTGAACACAAATCCCGGCATTAACAGATCCTTGTGAAATCAGGTCCTATAACACTTAATATATGCCAATTATATAATATATTTACTATTTATTTATTTGCAATTTGCAGGTTCCTATTTCAGCAGACAAGTCAATTTGCTGATATGGAAAAAAAGTATAGTTTCTTACAGCAAGAAGCTGGAAAATTCCTGGACATGGAAAATAAAGTTAACTTAATTTCTGAAAAGGTAATCATTAACATCTTAATTGGATAATCTCTGAACATTTGCCAATGTGTTATTTCATTGTCATTTAGTCAAATGTAACTGACTTTTTTAGGTAAATATTTATAATGTGTTCTACTTGTCCACGATTAGGCCTTGTATGAGTATTTCATTGAAACATTTGTGAAGACGGCACACAAAATCAGGTCTGACTTTGGATATGTTATGGTTTCATTTATTGATTTGCCACTGAAGCTTGGTCAAGTCACTTTCACTTTCTTTGTCAGTTCTCTACATTTTTAAAATGGAGATAAATGTAATTATCTACTTTTATAAAGTGCTTAGAAGACAAAGAATGTTGTGAAGCACTATGTATTATACTTGCAGTAGGACAACTAATACAGAAAGTTTAGAGGCTGTGCTGCTTGGAGTTAGTTATTTAAACACTTGTTTATTGATTATGTGTTTGTATTAGAATATCAGCCTTACTGAAAAGCATTAATGAGGAAATTGTAGTCCTGGTGAAAATAGTGGCAAAAGTCTTACTGACTTTATCAGAACCAGTGTTTCACCTTACAATTTAAAGCTGAGTATATGTCCTTTATTATTATTATGTTTTTATTCATCATTATTGCTCTCCAGAGGACTGTAAATACTTCATTATTAGCAAGTGTTTAATTAAAAAAGATTCTGACTCCTTAGGAGTCAGATTTGTCTTAATTTTATCAATGCAACTGTGTCACGCAATTGTTTGCGGATGTTAGTATAGTCATCATATCCCAGTATATTTTTGCAGACACTAAACTATTTAAAATAATTTATGCACAAACTTCATTCTGCCAGTACTGTTCTGCATATAATTCAAATATACATTGATTTGAAGAAAATTTACAAGTATTTTTATATAATAGATCAGTTCGAGTAATATGAAAGACATACTGAATCAATAGTTAATTTTTTTCCCTTGCTATGTTATTTTTTTGTGTGTGTGTGTCACACTAGCAAGAAGAAAACTTAGGTTGGCTGCAGAAGTATCCCTGTATCTTACAGATAATGATGGGAGTACAGCATGGCTTACACCACTAATGTTATTTTAGCACTGATCTCATAATGTTGTCATTTATACATGATATAATTTGGATATTTATATACTACACTTAAATTCCATGGAACATTTTGCAGTATGATATGTTTTACCAAAAAAAAATCACTGAGGAAAATAAGGGATTGACAACAAAGAAAATGGCATGTAGTCTGTAGAAAGACAACAACAAACATACTCTTTTCTGTGACTCTTGCAAGCTAGATTACTCAGCAACAATATTTTAAAGACCAGCTGTGGAAACAGATAGTATTATAGGAGACCTGTAACAAGTGAAGTGGCTTCTAAGGGACTGAGTCTTGCAAATCTTCTTTACCTTCTGTTAAATAATGCAAGTGGTCTTCTAGTCTTACGCTCATTAAGTAGACATGGACATTGTTTTGTGTTACAAATGCAGCTTGAGTCTTCTGAAAGTATCCTACATGAAGCTACTTCCTCCATGTCTGTGGTGACTGAGTTTGAGCAGGAAATATCTTCTCTTCGTAACATCATAAATGATATTCAGAACAGTGAACAAACTCCCTCTATAAAGATGCAGAGCATTAATGAGAAGTTCCAAAATATTACAGATTCCTGGAGAAGAAGCTTGGATGAAATGAACACAAACACTAGTGGTTTAAAATCTGAAGCAAAGTTCATACATAAAGAAGTTACCTCCCAAATTAATGAAGTTGATCAAAGAATTAAATCCCTTTCTGAAAGATTAAAAGATTTGGAAGACAGTACAGCCAGAAATATTAGAACTGTAAAAAGGCAAGAAGATGATGAGTTCTCTAGAGTCGAACAGCAGTTGGATTTGCATGCAAAGACAGTTGAAAAACTAGAAGAAGAACAAAATAGTCTGTTAGCCAAAGACACAGACCTGAATCAGAAATTTACAGACTATGAACCCAAAATTGAGGAGTGCAAGATCCATTTGCTGACAATTGAAAATGCTATTCACTCCATTCTTAGATTATCAAGTGAACTGCTAAGTATGGAGAAAAAGATAGAAGACTTGACAACACAGCTGTATACTGTGGAAAATGATATGTTGAAAACTGTTTCTCACACAATGGAGATGCAAAAGGTTCTTGAAGGCATACAGTATGATGACAACATATTGAAACTGCAAAATAAAATAGTGGTTTTAGAAGAAGTAGTACCTGACATAAAATTATCTTCAAATACAAAAGAAATAACTACTGAAGACTATAACTTAGAAAATGATCAGAGTGAGGATAATACGTTAATTTGGACTTAGGGTTTTCATTGATAGAAAAACACTTTCATCAGTATGGACAATGTTTATAACAAGTAATAACCAAGAGGGCTGGCTGTCATACAGTAAGGATAGCTGAATATTGTCATCAATTTCAATGGGCAATGGATCAGATCTAAATGAAAATTTATAATAAAAAGGATAGAGAGCAAGATATACAGAGTTGAAGGAGGCAAGAAGCATTTTTTTAAAATAAGGATTATTTTCAACATATTGAAAGTTCATTTTTATTATAAAGGAATTTGAAGCAAAGTATTTAAATAAAAAATAAAAATTAGAAACATCAGATTGAAAATTATATTTAGTTTTCTCTGCTTGGCTTTTTATATTGTTATATTTTGTTGTTATATTCCATGGACTTGTAGCACAATGAAAAATTAAGTACTTATCTTTAAGCAGATATACATTGTAGATTGCTTTTAATGTATTATATACCATAATATTTGTGTTTGCAGTACATACTTTTGAGTGTCGAATTTTTAGTGGAATCTCCATATTTTATTACGTGGAGGAAAGCACTTAGTAGTACATTTCTAACAGCTTATGCTGAAGCTTAGATACAACAGCATTATACAACAGAAAATACTAGCAAAATACCCCTTACCGATAACCCTTTCTTGTAACTTATATTTATAAACAGGGGGTTACATAGCAAATGGTATTATCTTGCATTTTTTGACCCTATAAAATGGCCTCATTACACCACACTTCCTGCCATTTCCTTCCTAAAATCACTGTCATTTTGTTACTCCACTGAAGTCCTCAGACCACCTATGGACTGAAGTTCTAACTAACAGATACTCCTGTTAGTGCTCTTCCATAATTTCATTTGTGTTTGGTGTTATCAGTCACTTTATTAGATCTTCTGGACCGTTAGAAAAAAGTTTTAACCTTTTCTGTGGGATGTTCTCTGTTCAGCATTATCCAATGTGTGTGGTGTTACTTTGCATTCCAAGTGAAAAAAACTGTTAACAGTGTCCTCTAAAAATATTTCTCAAACTTTGGCCACCTAAGAGCTGCAAAAGCAATTAGTGGAAGCCGTTGAGTCATGTACTTTCAGTTTTTTGTTTTTTTTTTTAAATTAGTTTCTTCACAGATCTACTTACACCAGAAAGAATACTTCATAATGGGCCTTCAATGTATAGCTGTACATTGAAATTTGGGTCTCAAGACTGCCATACATTAGTGTCTACAGATTTACATTTTGATAATTTCCAATTTCTCATTTCTGAATTCAGAAAAATAAATTGCTTAATAGATAGTATGGACTCCTTGTGAATTAGTTAGATCTGAATTAAATTACTCATTTTTTTGTATATTCATTTACCTAGAACACTACTGAAATCTCATTAAAGAGTTAATGGTGCACATTCAAGAGGCTAGTAAACTTGAATTTCTCAATGTTATAAAGTCCTTCAGAGTCTCATATACTTTCAAAATTAATTATGTATAGATTTGTCTGTTTACAGTCATATTCAATAAAAATTATTGTAGTAGATTGCCCTGTCCTAGTGCATAATCTAACAATCTAAATTGTTCTTCCAGAAAAGATTATGGAAGTCATACTTTCATGTTTGGTGTTTCATTAAAAATATTATTCAATACTGAAATGCTTTTTAAATACTTTTGTTAAGTTTGTTCCACTGTGGTTTTATTTCATACATTTTTGGAGAGGGGTGGTTAAATTTACAATGGTATAGCCCACATTTTAATATCTTGCATCAACCCAAACTCTACTGAAAGCCAGAATATATACCAAATTGAACAGGATATCCTTGTCCTCAGAGAGCATTAACTCATAAACCTGTCCAAATTAATTTTGGTATTGTGTTTTAAGGAAACAGTTCTGTGCTGATGAGGAATGGCCAATACTATCAAAAAATCAAAATACTTGTTTCTTTGATTCAGTGATATCTTTCCTACTGGCATCAAGAGAGCCATAGTTTTGCTGTAGGGGGTTTCAGCAAAGATTAGTATAATTCTGTGAAAATAATTACAGCCTCTTACAGTATGTTTCAGCTTGGTGTTTTTTCCTCCAGTTTGTACATTGGCTTATTAGGGATTGAACAGAATAGTATCACTGATGCAGGTTCAGCAAGATCAATCCTCTTCTAAAAACTTGATCAATTGAGTAAAAAAAGACTGAAGAATGTGGATCATAAAACACATTTTCTATTGCGTTGCAGAGGAAGCTGCTCAGCAGCATCACAGATGTGAGTGATTAAAAGCTAAGGGCCATGTCAGTAGCAGTCACAGAAAGCAACCTAGATTAAAAATTGGTTGGCAGACAGCAGCCAAAACTATACAGTGTCTAATGCCGTTCCAGTTAAGAAACAGTAGTAAGTCTTTAAAAAAAGTCTGTCAGTTGTATTGCTCACCTTAATTTTAATTCAGTAAACATCTTTTTGAGCGTTTTTCTCTACATGCCGAGTTGCAAATTTATTAGCTTTTAGCAGTGAAATGGCTGTTTCATAGTACTCAAGGTTAGAAGGGTTTCTTATTGGTCAATAGGGAAATTACTGACAAGGAACCATTTTAATGAAGATAGATACATCTTGAATTGTGAAATACCTATTAATTAAGTACATGTGCTTCAGTTCTTTAGCAAATAAGCATTGTTATTTTTCCGCTTACCGCATCAGTTTGGTGATTACATTTTATTATGTTTAAAGGGGAACATAATTTAAGATAGTGTTAAACTATTGAGGATGGCCTTGATGGTCTTTTAGTGGGACACTGAGATACATGAAAAAAACAGGTGCAGTACTGAATAAAGAATCTGTCCCTAGTGAGTCCAATTAGGATAAAAGGCACAGTAACAAAATTCCTCTAATAGAGTTTCATAAAAAAAAAATAATAAAAAAGATCTAGAACCTTGTGTTTAAATAGACTAATAGTCTGAGTCTTCAAATATCGTATTGTTACCAGAAAAAAAATCATTTGCTAGGGAGAAAAGTACCATGGTAGCTATGCTAATCATATCTGGTTGCAGCCTCCATATATATAAATCTTTAAACTTCTGAAAATCAAACTATTAATATTCTGGAATGTATGTTTGAAGACTGCACCTGCTCCTCTATTCCCCAGGGTCTGTATTTCATCCCATTTCAGATTTATCTTTCTCTAGTCTGTTCTATAATTTGCAATCTTTGCTGCTTTGAAATTAAATTTAAACATGATACCATAAGTATCACAGCCACCTTAGACAGGTAGTCAACAGGTGTTACCATCATGAAGCATCAGCATAATCCCAACCAGATCTCATTTTTTACTAAAGAACTGAGTGATAATCTGGAGGATGATGATGATGAAGTATATCAACATGTCTGTACTGTATTTCCTCTCATGAGATATGAATAAGAGAAAATTTTCTTTTCTTCTTCTCATATTTGAAAACCAAGAACAAATCATTAAAAAACAAAAAAGTGAACTAGTAAATCTGACATTCAACTAAAAATCCAACAGTAGTATGAGTTATCCCTCATTAGCGTAGTTTTTATGGAGGCAGGCTATTTAAGTAATGTTTTTCCCATTCTGCTGAGTTTTGTTGACTGTTTAAACAAAAGGGAAACATGTTCTCTTTAATTTTTAAATTCCAAAGCATAATTCCTCCTTTTTTTCCTTCTGTGAATGTAATGTTCAGAGTATATGTTATGATCACCGAAATAAAACACATCAGTTAATTATGGTCCACAAATTTATGATAAAAGAACTCTAAAGTAGATGTCTTTCTAAAGTGTTTCTAAATACGTTTTTGTGTAGCACACAGGTTATAGGCTTAATATAAAAATTTATGCAAATCAGAAAAAAAATTGCATTTGATGGTTTATGTTCTGACAGGTCAAGCTGGAAAGTCATATGGTATCATCCTGTAATTTTTGTTAAAACAGAAAAAGTAGTAACATTTGAATTTGTTACAAATACTGAAAGAAGAAAATGAAATGTTTGATTGTATTGCAGAAGGTTATTTCCTAAAGACAGGGTTTGCTCTCAATTTAAATTTCAGAATATCAAGATATTTCATTAGATTATAGCTTTAATTTTGATGTGAGTTGAACAATTAGAAATCTTGTCAAATATTTTTATTTGTATCTCTCTAGTGTGAAAAGACTTGGAACTTAATGGAACAGCTGGAAGATCTTCAAATAATTTCTCATGTTAAACAACTACAGGAAGATATATATACCATGAAAACATGGTCTAGCAGCCTAATTAAAAAAAAAGAAGAACTGCAGAAGAATTTAACAACCCTTTTTCATGCAGTTACAAGTATTGAACAGAATACAGCTTCTGTAGCAAAAAATATAACTTTGAAGATTGTGACGGTAAAAACTGACATAAGGCGCATTTCAGGCCTAGTTTCAGATATGACTGCTTTGACAGATTCTTTACAAACACTAGAAGATAAAATAGATAAAGGTGAAAAAAAGACAGTAGAAAACATAGGTGACCTGCTTACCAGTAGCATTGAGCGAAGTACAAAACTACAAAGCTTGGCATCCAATACAGCAAGAAAAATTGAACAAATTAAAACAGCATTATCAGAGTTAAGGAGTGATTTTAACAAACATTCAGATAGACTTTTGAATCTTGAAGGTGACAGAGCAAAGGTTCTGAAAACAGTTACATTTGCAAATGATTTAAAACCCAAGATGTACACTCTAAAGAAGGATTTTGCCAGCTTGGAATCGTTGATAAATGAACTTACACTGAGAATAGGAAGATTAGTTGAGGATGTATTACGACAGGAGAAAGAAATTGCTTTATTGAATGAAAAATTGACCAATTTAACAAGAGTTCAAACTGAGATCAAAGATATGAAAGATGAAATAACCAAGATTTCAGACATGAATTGATCACTGTGAAATGGCACTGCCTAAAGAACAGTAGTGTTTGAGGCGTGTTAACTTCATTATGCATAGTACAAAGAAGGAAGGCAGTATTTAAAGGCTTCATTTAGAAGCACACTGCAACCCAGCTAGAAGCTTGTCCTCTCCCCTTGAAGAGAACAGCAAAACACATACCAATTTTAAGGAACAACAATCAAGCTATACATCAGCAAAGAATGTGTCTCTGTGCATGTGTGTATCTTTCTGAAGGATGACAGGTGCTATATTTAATAAATTCCTTGTTTTGTACAATAAAACAGTGTTAAAGCATAAAATGTTGTTCTTAACTATAGAGTTTGCTTTCACAAATAAAGCAAGACCCAAGACTGACAGATCTTCAGCTTTCATTTGCTGCTCTGAGGGAAGGAATAAGATTGTGGTCTCTGGATAGAGTTTAAACACAAGTTCATAAAACTGCAATAACAGTTTAATATTTGTCTCAGTACATTAACTCTGATTTTTCTAAACTACAATAGTTTCCTCTTTCAAAATCAATCTGTATTTAAAGAGGCAAGTGCAGGGATGATCAGAAATACTGTTGATGCTCTTAAAAAAGTTTGTTCAGCATTTGGATGGAATAATTTGTAAAAGATTTTTGGTGAAGAATTTCTTTGAATTGTAATCACATCACTGTGCAGCATTGTTATGTCTATAAAACATAGAACCGTGTTTATGGGTGAGCATTTTCTGAAAGACCTGCTAACCCTATTGATGGCCTTCTCCCAGTATCACTGTATCTGTTCAGGAACCCTAAATAACAGCCCTAATAACAGCATTATTAATTCATTGTTGGTTAGCCTGTAAAATACTACAGTGAGCAGCAAAATTAGCTGCTGAGAAGTGTAAGTTCAGTATTAGTCATTGGCAGTATTTCTGTGGCAGAGTTTAAGATATCTGAGACATTTGAAAATGTGGGAGGGCATAGACTGAAGTGACATGACACTAAGTTTAGCAGAGGAAAGAGGGGGAAATGCTTTAAATCAGAATAGCAACAACTATAAAAACAATTAGGAGAGCTACAGCAATTGAGAAAATCCTTATAAACAGAATCGTATCAAGAAGTGTTAGCCTACATTAAGGCCTTTCTAACTTCTCAATTGCTTACTTGGTCATACCTGAATATCTTGCAGTTGATGGGCTATTGATTAGATAGAAAATATAATTGTTCTTCTCCCTTACTATTCTCATCCTCATTCAGCATTTCACATCTTTTGGCCATCACGTTGCTGGCCTTCTGTACATTGCTTGCTCTCTTTCCTTCGGTCAACCTTAAGTGTTTTGTTTCATCAAGCTTTTCTCTTTTTGCTATAGGTCCATTCCTATCTCCAATTTTCTTTTACCCCCTTCCAGTCTATCTGACATCCCACAAGGATCAACCCGTCAAAAGACAAGTCATTCCAGAAAGCATTCGCAGATAGTAGCTGCCAGTTAGTCCCTTGCAGTGTCCCTTTGCTTTTTCACACACAATTCTTAAGTCTCTGAAAATAACCTGAGGGCATTTGAAGGAGACAAAAAAGAAAGAAGATCCAGAACAATCAGCCAGTGATATTGCTGCTACGGCATGGATTGTGTGTGATACCTGAAAATATATATACACTTCATAAGAGTTTAGGGGTTACATATTAGATGCATCTCATTTGTATATTAAGATATATTCACTGAATCCACCACCTTTGGTTTTCTCTGTGCAAGCTCACGTTAGTCCTGTGAAGGAGAGTACCTAGCCTAATAGACATGGCTATCAGAAGAGAATTGATATAGTTGCGTGAGAAATCTATCCTAAGTGTTACTCACATTTTCATACTCCTCCAGTTTTATAGTTCATAACATATTTGGGATAATGTGATGTTTTCTCACTAAAATAATTATACAGCTAATGTTAAAATAAAAATGAAGCATTTTCTGTTTAGATTTTCCTAATATAAATATAGATATATTTATATAGATACATACAGATAGATATTAATCTGAAGGAAACTTTGTAGTTTGGGATGCTTTTTACTGTTCTGAAGCAAGAGGCCATCTTACCTTGTGGATTTTCTTCTCTATAAATCAAACCACGCCTATAGGAAGTTGCTGTTCCAACCTTTGGAGGAAGCAGTCTTAAAGACAGCATCACTGTACAAAAATTCTTTATGTAAAGCTAAAACACCTACAGGGGAACAGGAGAAAAGTGCCCTGGCTTCCAACACCATCTTCCTAAATTACTAGGCTTAGATCACATTTCCAAAGTTAGTTTAGATTCCTTGTCATAAGAAGCAGTGTTTATGAAATCCAGCAGTGCATGACTGTTCAATCAAAAGGACAGTTATCTTCAACTGAAGACTGATCAAAAAATGCGTATCATCAGGTGATGACTCAGCAACAGCATGCTTGATAAAACACAAACTCCATTCTACTTGATCAGACTGTTTTGCTTTATAATCGTCACGGACCTGCAGGAGAAAACATTCCTAAAGCCTTAGTTTTGCATTTTGCTCAGCTTAGCTTTTCCTAATTGCAAGCTCTGGTAGCATGCAAAATACAATTTGTGTTACATACAGATAAGTTTCAGCCCAGAGTTTTAACATGTTCTAAACTAAGATGAAGTTTTACGATACAATGAGCCTCTTCTAAATGATAGCACGGGCACTAATCTGACTTTAGTTTCATTAATAACTCAGCATGGACAAAGCCCCTTTCTTTCCCCCTTCCCTTATTCCCTTATTTTTAGTAATGTTTTTGCACTGCTTCCAAATCCAGGTCACCTATCCAAGGTGCGACAGTACAGATTTTGCCCAGGGAAAAATGACTACAGCCCACATGATCCAAGTAATCTGCTTGGTAACCTCTATTATCAACTTTGAATAAATCAGTTGTGGTCAGTGGCTAGTGAAAACCTTGATAGCAGAGCTAGAAAACCAGTTGAGCATTATTATTTTTGGTCCAAAATATAATAAATATGTAGGTTTTTTTCATACAAACATACACTGTCTACAATGAATAAATTTGTGTCACAGAGAAGAAACATAAACTGAGGCTTTTGACTGAAACAAGGAACTGTGCAACCATCATGACCAATTATGAAAAGATGAGTGAAAATAATCTGAATGTATCATAAGGATCTCAGATTTTTGACTAATGTGAAGATTACTTATCTAAACAAAATCTCCACATATTTTTTTAATCTACACAAGTGAAGAGAAGTGAAAAATATGTTCTGGCTGCAGAGTTGATCAGAGAAGACTAGCATAACAAATAGGTCTCTGGATGAAAAGAGCACACACTGTCTCTCTCTTTGAAACAACCAGAAAATAAGTAACCAGGATAAACAAGAACTGTCCATTTCATTTTCAAACTCCGAAATGAATCATCTTCAAACGCTATTTTAGAACACATCTACCTAACAGTGAAAAGTTTTATAATACAAAGTCCTATTCATCATCTCCATAGGAAGTTAAATGGTTCCGAAACATTTTCCTCATACTTTTTATCTACCCATCTATCTAAGGGTATGGAGACCATCCTTCCTTCCCAGGAAGTTCAGGGCCAAAATATTATGATCCTTTTCAGAACTGTGTTGCCACAAGCAAGAGAGAACTTTAAGTCATTGAGACATTGAGATAAACTTCACTTGCCCAAAAAAAAAAAAAAAAAAAATCTGGTTCCTACAAACAGATCCAAGTTTACACACTGACTATAACATCTTTAGAAATAGAGCAAGTGGTCAGTCATACTCCTGTAAGTTACAGAGGTATTACAAATCTGTTTTGCCCTTCCAGCACACACCTCCACTGTACTAAAAAATTAAATGGAAATTTTAAAGTAGTTTTGTAATTACAATGGTCTAAGGATATATGCAAAGTTTGTTCTAAATGGGAAAAGATGAGGCAAAGGGTGAGATATTTTTCATAAGTTTAGAGCAGCCTACTACACTTGCCGCCCTGGTTTAGTATAATCAGTGGTGGGGAGTGTATCAGCTCACTCAAGCTACAACCCTTAGTTCACTTCTAAGGGCACTCAAGGATGTTCTCTACAATTTTATTAAGTGATTGAGATATTAAAGTAATAACAAAAATTACAGCTATGATACTTAAAACATATCATCCCATGCAGCCTAACTTGTAATGATATTCAGGGCATCTTTAATTTAATACGTAGATATAGAGCTAGCCAATTCTATTCTAGTCAGCAGTTCACAAGGGGGAAAAAAAACAGTAACAGAGAGAAATAATTCTGACACATTAAAGTCTATTTTTAGACACTAGAACATCTGCTCAGCCAAGAATTTTGTTAGCAACATCCTTTTCCCATGCCACTTGAGCTACGAAAACTGGAACCTGTAACAAAGCCACTTAACTATTAAGCTCAACTATCCAAAAGATACTCATATTCACTATAAAAAAGCAGGATGTTTATTGTTTTCACTGTGAACTACATCATTTCTATGTAGAAATGTAAATGAATTACAACTCTCTGTAATATTGTAGTCCGTTTTAGAATATATAACAAGCATTTCAGCAAATATCTGCAATGTCAAATACTGTTAGCATACTTGTAGTATAATCTGATACAAACACAGAGTGTGAATGGAATGATCATTCACATTTATATAGACGATATGTTTTAAACCAGAAAACCGGTCTCAGCTCCAGTAATAGCAAAAAGGATGTTTCCTCTTTCATGAAACAATATACAGAAGCAGCATATATATAATCCACATTTTACAAAGCACTTTCAGGTTTAGTGACTGTTCTGGAGTTACCTAAACTATATTTGGTTCAAAATGGATTGCTCTTTTTCAATATAGGACTTTCCTTGCAATGAAAGCACAAATCAGTCAGAAGCCATTCTTTCACCTCCCTCATCTTCCCTACTTTTGGAAAACATATCACACACACTATAAAGGACATAGTCATCAATGACAAAAATGGACTTTTAAATGCCATTTAATACCACCACTTTTCCACTCAAGCTCGCTTAAAATTTCACTGGGCAACCTTTTGAGCAATATAATTTTAAATGCTGTATATCCCTCCACCTAAAACATCAGAATAAGCCTGTGGCTAAATATCAGTGAAGTTAATAGTTGCAAGGCAATTCTCTTCCCAAGTTTTCCCCTGAAACAAAATACTGAAAGTAGGACTACATATATGCCTTTCTCAGTTACAAAAGAACAAGAGAACAGCTAGCTGTCATACAGTCTTTTCTCAGATTTACCTTGGCAAAGTGATCCAAGTATCTTTAAAAAGGTAGTTTCAGGCCTACTCTTGAACAATGAGAAAACAAATTTGAAAGTCTTATTGCACATATTTAAAATGGCTGCACCAAAGGTGACCAATAGTATTTCTACAGAAAAACTGCTGTGATTTTGCTCTGCACATAGAATGACAGAAATTAGTCTTGCTTGAGAAATTCAGTTTATTACTAGATTACTTGACAACCAGATTATCCCACTATGAGACAAATTGTCTCAATCCTCTGCCAGCCTTAGAAGCCGATGGAAATGCTCAGCTTTCCCAGGATTAGAAGCAAGCAAAGCCCAGCCCAAGGGCTTAAAACATGCCTTTAAAGAAACTATGATATTCAGTGCACTGAAGTGATGGTAATTTGTTTCTGAGCAGAACAAGTTGAACCATGCGCTAAATTCAAAAATCTGTTTTAACATGAACAGTCTTGCTGCAAGATGAAGCCATAGTTAATGCTTTTTGCCAAGGAAGCTCTTATGAGCAAACATCCTAATGATTTGCTAAATAACTTCAAAGCTTCACCACTCACAATGGGCAAAGCAAGATGTACATGCTTACATGATGAACTAAAATACATTTAATTCAACACCAAAGTACTTGTACAAATGTTTTATTTAGATTTAAGGAATTTGACTTTGCTGTATAATGCAGTTATTAGGTGGTAGTTACCAACCACTATAGGAGTGCATGTATAGTGTGACAGTGACAGAGAAGTTGAGCAGAATTTTTCTTAGATTTTACTCCACATTTTGAAAGGTAGCAATTCAAATTAAGGCTTAGTTTGCTAGTGTTTGGCATAACCGTTCCACATCTCATAGGTGACAGTTTGTTTCTGGGAGGAAAGTTCAATACTGTGTAAAATGGTAGCAGGAACAATGTCAGACACTAATAATGTAGAGTGGCCAGCACATTTATGCTATTCTGATGGAGCCTGCTGTAATTGGCCTCCTGACTCTGAAGGACACTAAAGAGGAAAGAGCGCTTACAATCTATGCAATGCCAAGCTAGGTTGAGTATCAGGAGCTCTGAATGCTGAAAGGCAGCGTATCAGTTTTGCACAAGACACTTATGCTCCAGCTCTACTGAGTGAAGTAGAACCGGATACAGTGAACCTCCTTTACTATTAGGTATGCTTTGGATTTTTCCTGAATGTGATTATCTACTATGGATTCTTGAACAGGCAAAACTCAAAGGAAGCATGCTCATCTTTCTGGAAAGTACTGGAAAAGACACATTCATTGCCTGAAGTTAATAAAACAGTGCTTGATTTTCTCCTCTCACATGCCTACAAACCTATATTTCTTTGCATTAAATAAGGTCCAAAAAAATGGTATGGCTTCTTGCACTGCAGGAATGGTTCAACCAAAACTCAGAGTTAAGCTAATTTAGGCAAAATCAAGACACAAAAGTACCAAGTGCAAGGAAAGGCTGGTGAGTTGTCAAAATCTCTACAGTACAAGGCAAGCCATTTTAACTTCACTATGAAGTTGTACTAAGCTTTTAGTGGTCAGACACCTCTGAGAATCTTTATTAACATCAACTTTTCTTTTATTAAGGTAGCAGCCACTGTTTAATTCCACAATACAAATGGAAGGACTAAGTTCTTTGGTGCAGTTCAAAACCAACAAAAGCCAAAATTAGTCAATTAAGCAGGGGTTTGTTAGGATAACCACCCCAGACCAGTAATGGTTCTATGTATAAGGTTCCTCTTATCTCTGTGAAGAATGCAGATGTTGTGATCAGGTTGCCCTGTCAGAGTGCAGTCTCATTCACTCCAGAGTTCCACTATTCTACAATAACAATTTATATAGGCAAATAAGACAGTGGACTCAAAGATAGCCTAAGACTGCAGTTAGTTTCTGCAGCACTGTGAGGATAGGTCTTCTCTAGAAACAATGAAAACCTGATTTTTGTTGCAGTTTTTTCACAAATCTGAAATCCTTTAAATGCAGAATGACTTAAATTTTTCACGTTGGGAATTATTTTGAGGTATTTACTCCTGTGAAGTGAAGCTTATATATGCAATAGTAAACAGACACTAAGCACTCTGGTTCTCATTTATTTCAGGCAATGACAGTGGTAGAATTTAAAACCTCAGATGGGACAAGGGCACAGCCAATAATTACATCAGATAGTTTGCTTTCTACATAGTCAAATATATAAAAGTTTCATGAAACTCATCACTGGGACAGCCAGCAAAGTCAGTCCATGAGTTGTTTATTCAGTTAGACCAAGCTTCTTCTTCAGAGATTCTGGCATTTCAGGTGGAGGTGGACGAGGAAGTCTGAAATAAACCTTCACAGAATCATAGATGAACCACTGTAGTGCAGTCAGGGTACCAATCATAATGATACGAGCAAACAGACCTTTCCATACACCTGTAGAGCAAAACCATAAGCCACAAGAAGTGTGAGAAGCCAGGGGAACCCCCCCCAAACATGCATAACCCCCGCCCATACACTTAACCCAAAATACATGAATGAAAGGGGTTTTGTTTGTTTCTTTACCTCTGAATCCAAGCCTCACAAGAACCTGTGAAGCAGAACTGCCCTTTTCCTTGTTCAATACAGACACCACAGAGTCAGCAGGATGAGAAACAATTGCACAGAACACACCAGCTGAAAGAATAATTTGTTATTAATTCTGTGATGTTTTAGTGTATACAGTAATTATTTGGCTAAGTATGACCAACTGAAACCACACCTTTCCTAGACCACTGGCAGCTCTGCAGGAGTTATGTCAAGCCTCCTGGTATGCCCAAAGGACAGCAGGTCCATTCTTATTAGCATGACATGTCTACTAGAAAGCACCTAGACTCTGCTCTTGCAGCACCTGTCTTCTGAAATAAAACTCGTTCTGAATCTTTGGATGGTCAAAATCACCACTCCTTCCAGATGTCTCTCCCCTTCCTCCTTTAACCTTGCTAGGCTGGAGGAAGTCCAGGAAAGATGCAAGTTATTTTGCTTACATCAGCTATAATCTCTAAACTTTGAGGTTAACATAGGAACAATTAAGAGTATTGCCCTACTATAGACCCATTTAACCTCTCATTCTATTTACAGATTGAATCTGTTCCACCCTCGCCCCCCCCATGCATTTTTAAGTTACATTCAGGTTCTTCCATTGTAGTTATATATATATATTTTACATTCTGAAAAGGGTGAGACTTTCAGAATTGCTGAAATCCATTCATGAAGTGTAGAATTTAAAAGTTTCTTACCAATATAACCTGCAATAAATGTGACTACCAGCTGTTCTGCCTTTGAACATTCACTTCGTGGCTTGGGAACCACATACTTGTAGAGAGCTTCAACAGTACGTTCAAAGCAGGCAAATTTCATCATTGTGTATGGAATCTGTCTCATCCATAGTGGAGCAACACCTTTATAGAAACTTAAACAGAGAAGACAAATTCAGCTTCATTTTCCTCGAGTATTTAAGTGTATACTTCCAGTCTGAACAATTAGGTAGCTTATTGTTGCTATCAGGAAAACCACTTCTAGATAGCAAGATTATAAGGCCTAAGCGTTCCAACAGCTACAGAACAGGAACACATAAGTTTTATTCGTTCCTCAGTACCTACTAAGAACGGCAGCACAAATTAGAATTTACCTGATGCCTACTCTGTGCAGCTGTTTGTAGCCACTTTTCAGATTATTATGGAGTGCAATAATGCCATACTGCTAATATAAGTACATGCTCGTGTCTGCATGCCAGCCAAGTCCTGATAGTGATAAATGGCCTGTAGATTTACAGCCATTTCTATCAGAACAGAAAACTAACATGCAGTTATATTACTCTCACATGCCAATGACTCAAGCATCTTTGACTGTACAACCAAAAAAGTTGCTGAATATCTCTGACTGGAACTGCTAGGAATTGAAGTTATCCAGCAGAACTCAGCACAGAGATACTCACAAAGATGGATCTAAGGAGCATGTGAATTTAACTACCAGTTCAGCACAGATTCTTCAATATTAAGTACTTGTTATCTTGAACTGTAAAGACCAAAAAGTATTAGAAATTGATGTAAGCTAAAGCCACTATTAGTTTTAGCAACTGTCTTTCATTAGGAGAAAAACTCAACACCAAAAACATGAATGAAAATAAAAAAATCCAAGAGATACTAACGCCCAGATGCCTTCTTCTCCAAACATTTTTGGTAGAGCTTGCCGCAGAGTGTTAGCATATCCAGGCTGTGTCTGAATGCGAACTTTAGCAGCTTCCATGGGAGCCAGAGCAATATCAGCAAAAAACTCTGCACTGGCAGATGCAGCTAAGTATAGTGATGTACGCCACAAATATGCATTTTCCTGAAATGTATTTAAACACACATTTTTATTAATGAACAGTGCTTTTGTGCTTCCTCTATGTTAGTAATACTATTATGTTGCTAACATACAGTCTCATGTAGATCACTTAAGGTTTACCTCTCCCAGCATGTTGCCATACAGGATTTTGAAAACTTCATAGAAACCAAATTTACAGAGCCCTTGCATGGAATATCCAATAAATGTTGGAGCCCATCCCTTAGCCAAACCACGAACACCATCTTCTTTGACTGTCACTGAAAATCCATTGAAGATGCTCTTGTATTTTTGTGGGTCAACCTAAACAGAACAGACAGTTAATTACTTGACATAGCTTATTATTTCCCTTCTCACACCCCCACCCCAAATATAAAATTTTTAAAATCCACATACAGCTTCCTATAGCTCCCTAATATCATCACCACAAAGCTACCCTTGATGCAACTGTAGTGATTGCCTGCTAGTTTCAAAATTTAAACAGTCTGTATGTCCCTCAGTACTCTAGAAGAACCAAACTACCTGAACTTTGGTTTACATTTATTCTCCAGACCAACAGTAAGACAGTACTAATCTATATCAATAACATTTAGTGGAGTCATTATTCTAACACTGATAGTATTATACTGATACAGTTATGTTTAGATCAGGTTCTTCAAAACTGACAGCTTCTATCAGCAATTTCATTCTAGAAGGGTTTTGCTAAAAATGCTATTCAAGATGCAACTTTTCAATCCATAAAATGTTGCACCTATGCCATTTATCAAGTCTGAAGATTAGCTTTACTATTCATCAGCAGTTACTTGTTCATTACTAATTTGATCCCTCCAAACACTGTCAGACTAAGACAGAAGGAGAAAGGCAGATCAAAGAGTACTCAAAGACTTCTACACTTGCACGTTGTCACATTTTGCCTTTACAGTAAGGGAAGACTAACTTTAAATAATTTTGTTTTACGTAAAAGGAAACAATCCTTTTAGAGTTTCTGAAACAGGTCATTCCGGCAATTTTTAAGTCACGTCACACTATTTCTTTTCATATTTGATACCATCCACCATTGCCTCAGAGGGATGAAAAGGAACATACAAATTAAAAGCAAACGGAAGCCCTAGGAGGAGCTATGGGACATGCATGCCAAACTGTAATGACTAGTATTTTACTCATCTCACATAGTGGCAACAGCCTAATTGAGAATTAATTCACCTAGACATCTCAATTTTAAAAAATCTGTAATTTCAGAACACTAGACATGTAATTGTTGATTGCACACTGCAAAAATGAGGCTCCGTTCATATTAGAACTATGCCTATTATCAACATAAAAGGTGACTTCTTCTTAAAATGGCAGGAGAGGGCAGGCAACAGGTTTCTTCCTGGAGAACCTAGGAAGAATTAGCAACATGCTCTCTACTGGATCTATAAAGAAAAATGCTGATAGGTTTTTGGCAAGGTCACACCTGGAAGTCACATGGGGCCTTTCTGTTACACATTCCTCAAAGTGCTGGAAAAGGGGAAGTGTAGTCACTCTTGTTACATAAGAGGCCCAGAAACGGGTAACCCAAGCCGAACATACCCAACCAAGCAGCTGCAGCCTTGGAAGCAGGAGGCCCTGCTCCCAGTGGTAACTGCAGCACTGTATGGCTCTAAGGCCTTCCACCCATGAACCAAACTGGCAATCAGATTAAGAAATGCCTGTGATGCTACATCCTCTTTATGCATGATTAAGCTCCTTCTTCCCAGAAAACCCACCCTTAGCCCTATATCGTTAATCTACCCATCCTGGATATTTAAGACATGCTGTCAGTTATAATAAAACAGCGCATTTAAACTACACTTTCAGAAATAAGCAGGTGCTCAACTTCAAGTACTTCCCAATTGGTAGAAATAGAGAATTCTCACACACTTTATTTGGTCTTAATCCAAATGTTGTAGAAGGCATCGTTTGCCCTTATCTGATCCACTCTGATTTTGTTCAATGCGTTATAAAATTACTAGCTCAAGGGCAGAATTTCAGGTTTTCTCAAACAAGCAAAAAAGCTGGCGCTCTCTTGTGAAGAATGCTAAAGGTCTTCTGGAAGAATAATTTTTAATATCACATGCAGCACTACAGTCAATAGTCTGACTAATTAGTAGTTCTCTCATAATTTCACCTAAGACTGCCACTTTTAGAATCAGTGTCACCCTATGCAACAGGGACCCCATTAACTACTGAATTTCTAGAAATTTAGAAACATGCTTTAATCTGCTCCATTCTTGAAGCACAGATTTGACTGAATAAATCCGTGAGTATACTTTTATCCATGACTGTTGACTGGATGACTTTAATGGTGAAGCTGATATCACAAATTAAGCGTAGTGAGACTTCTTCACTCTTTTGGGTTCAATCAAGAACTGCTTCCATCACTTAGAAGAAAACAGCCACACAAGCACTTAGCTAGGCATAGCAATACAATTCTAAGTTTCACCCATTCTGTCAAAAGCCGAATCATTAGGAAGTATCAATCCATAATCCATGCACTGATGGTCACAATGTTAATGGATCAGATTATACATGCATGTTACTCCAGGGCAAAAACCTAAACCCTATGAGCTCTTTGAAACATTATGATTCTACTTCCTTCCAAAGCACATGAATAGTCCTAGATAGCCTGCCAGCAAAGAACATTGTGCTGGGTGCTTTTTAGTAACTACAGTAAGCTAAACATCTTTTAAATGTAGGCACAAATTGTTAAATTCATCCAGATTATGCTATGTGCCTCTGCTTCTCTTGAAAGTGGTATTTTGTTAGTCTTGCAGCAGCAGACCTAATTAAGAGAAACAGCATACAAGTTTATTTGCTTCCTGACATCCAAAAAAGATTGTTTACCACCTACTATAAACTCTTGATATGCTGGCTACATAGAGAAAAAATGTAAGAAATGTTGAAGTTAATACAAACCTGCATACGACATTTCACTAGATCCAGAGGTACGACAGCAGTGTGTGTCAGGCCACAACTTAGGACCCCACCAAAGCCACAGAGAGCATAAAACTTGAGCGAGCCATATTCACAACTGTATTCTGCAGCAAAAAAATAGAGACACACCATGCTTTTACATAAGCTCCATGCACTGCTGGACAACAACATCCAGTGGATAGTTTACACCTGGAATTAATTAGTAGATTATTTAAATTGCACTGAACATGCTTTATCAACTTCACCACATACCAACATGCAGAACAAACCTGCATTCTGCATTTAACCAGGTCTAGAGGAACCAGTGCTGTATGTGTTGTTCCACAGCTAATAATTCCACCAAGGCCACAAAGGACAAAGAATCTGCCTGAGCCATATGCACAGCTGTATTCTAGTTAATTAAAAAGAAAATAATTACATATATATGATCAACCACACAGAGTAATGAAGATGAGAAAAGAAACAAAGTTGATGACTGAGTGCTAGCTTCTTAGAGGTTTTAAACTGAAATAATCTCCCATGCTGTACTATTCAACTATAGCATTATTCTCAAAAGTAGTTCACTTGCTTTAACTAACCTATTTTGAACTGACAAGACTGATTCTAGGCCTGCCAAACTGAGTTTATTCTTTTAATAAAGTTATGAAAGAAACAGTCAAGTTTTAGCTTACAGCACACTTGCATATTATCCTGATTTAAGTCTGTAAACTATAGAAATTAATCCCAGAAGCTGCTAGTAAAAATTATGACTCAAGGCCGCAATGACCAACTTTTTTTTTTTTTTTAAATACCAAGGAATTCTGCAAGAAGAATGCTTCTCTAGAATTATGGAGACAAAGTTTCTTTGCTTAAATATTTTTATGATCAGTGCAACTTCTGTATTTAAGCCCCTTGTTTCCAAAACTATACCTGTTCTTTCTTACTTCTTGATAGAATGCAATACTATGGCTTAAAAATATCCCACACTTTAATGTTAACTGCAGAGACCATACAGACCTATGAGATTAAGGTTGGACTCCTCTTTATACAAATTATTTTTTTAATTCTCTGTATCATTTGAAAATTTAAGTTTCATATAAGAATTAGCCAAATGTGAAATACAGCATAGCAATTTGGGGACTGTTCCTGTAATAGCTGCTCTTTAGCAACAGACTTCACAAGAAGATAACCACAAATCTGGGAAAGATGCAAACATGTTTAGGACACTATTCAAGTTAAGCCTTATTCAACTATGAATAGCAGATATAAGCTACAACTATAGCCCCTCTCCCAAAAGGTGAGATGACGGATCTTCCCCTTTTCATATCACTACTGTTAAAGGACAGAGAAAGCAATGAAAATCTAGAAAACTTAAGAAAGTAGTCATCCACCAACATCTAAAAAAGATAAGGAAAAAAAGGCTTTTCTTCCAAATACAGGACCTCAGATTTATATGGCTTCTGTTTAATGAAGTTCCAAAAGTTTATGGAAATTAATCATTACATTTAATGTTTGCATTTAATAAATATGCTTCATTAAAGAAGCTTTCGGGTCGCATTTAATCAAGGGACACTGATCTCACACTGTTCCATAAAGTACTGCGTATACAAACCATTCGGTCTTAAAGAGCAGATTATTTTCACTGATTCCAGTACAGCAGACAAAGTTACTGGAGTTGAAAACAAACTAACAAATGAATAAGCATCAGTTTCTCTCTTCCAATTTGGAAGAAGCTATAGAGGATAAGAACTATTATTTGCCATCAGGAAATGCTCAGATTAGTATTAACAGTACAAAAAAAAGCATAGGGTAGCGGCCTACTTCTGTTTTTGCGCCAAACATTTTAAACAAAACCAAAACTGAGATACTGAACAAGCATATAGAAAACAATATACTAGGTAGAATATATTCCCTAGGGTAGAAAGTGATAATTTAAGTTTCTTTGATATTAGATCTGGGAGCATTACTCCAGTATAACAGAATAGCCATTAAAATGTTACAATGGCTAGTGAGAACCATCTCCAGAGAAGCCCTAATGAAAATTAAAAGACACACAAAACCACCAACCTATTTGAGTCAGGGCTTCTTTACCATATATTTTCGCTCTTGAAATAAATTACTTCGGGAACATCAACAAAAATTTCCTATTACATTCAACAGCATCCACAGATTACCACTTAAGACTAACAGGTTTATCCAACTCTTTACTTCCCTACTATGAAAGAACTTCTTCCCAAGAATATTCCAGATTTTACATTAAGTCTATTCCTAGCCTCCTTCTTCAAAAGGTAGTCACCAGGACAATAAAAGTATCATTTTTTCTTTATTCTAAAATAAGAAATACCAAATCTCAAATCACAGACACGGTATTAATTAAGCCCGGACTTACAGCTAGTAGTCAGTTAACTATCAGAATAACATATAATCTATGAGAATTTGCAAAATTGAGATATCACTCAAGGCTACAAATATGCTAGTCTTGGACTAGCACATGCCTACAGCCTAAACAGAACAGTTAGGCTGGCAGCTTTCCAAACAGTAGTAGGTGACATTCCATTTAAAACTGTACTAGTCATTATGACTGGTTAAATGAACATAAATAAGGCTTTCTAAGCAGGGGCAGTCAGAGAACAAGTTTGGACCTGAATACTGGGCAGCTATGCTTAGTTGTATCTTTGGCCTGCAATATACCAGTACTGTGGTACTTACCATGCTGCCCAAATACCAAGAAGTGCTTGTTCAGACTCCCTTTTTCCAAGTCAACTTACTGTTGGAAGTCATACTCCCCTGCTGACAGAGACAGACCTTGGTAGAAACTTCCAGCCACAGAAAAGTAGAGCTTTTAAAGTCTGCCTTACTACAATGGTATTCAGACTGATCTATCAGCTGGGTGTTCAAAAACAGTAATTAAGACATCATCTATAGGCTTAAGCTCATTACAGGCGTTTGTATTTGTAGCAGTAGAGTAGCATTATGAAAAAAGCCAGAGTGGTTCCCAGACTTCCTATTTCAGGATGGAATCTCCTAAAAACTGTCTTGACAAAAACATAGCCAAGATCCAACACGTGTTAACTGAAAGGAGAGCAGGCTAACCAATGCAGTACAGACAGCAGGGAAGTTATTCTATTATTTTTATAAGCTGACTGAAAACAAATACCCTGAAGCTAGCTCAAATATAAATACAGCTCAAAAACATGTTAAGACAGCTAAAAATGAGTAACATCATTACTAAGACTATTTCATGTTTTTGCTTCAGATCTGACAGACTACTAGGGACAACTTCCAAGAGCTGATCATAAAAAAAATCTCTCATCTCTGAGATACATCATGGTTGATACCTTGAACTGAATTCAGAAGGTCTTGCAATTTGTGCTGACTTTGTGTGACCTTGGGTAAGCTCTTATTTTCTACAATATGGTAACTCTCCTAACACAAAGGACAAAGAAAGAATAAAGAACCAACTGGTATGTGAAATAACAAGTACAGCACAAAGAACTATCAAAGACAAAGAAACTCAGTTCACTTCTGACTGCATCTGCTTACAAACAGGATGAAGATTAAACATAATGATTATAAGGAACAAGTGCACCTACTGAACATCATTTAGCATACTGAACAGTGTCTAATACACTTTAGGTTAGTTACCTAGCAATAAGATTACTATTAAAGCAAAAAATACAGTCTTGAAAACATATTAAAACCCAATATCCAGTTCTGTGTCTCTTGCACAGATTACACAAATAATAGTATCAGAGCACTAAGATACTTCACTAAACATAGTATAGAGGGTAGCTTGTTGACAGCATTATTTCTATTTGAATCTTTTTGTTAAAAGGGGGGATATTCAAGTAGATACTTTTAAGTTATTAAGAGATTAAAAGAATTTTAATTTTAACATCTACTCCCACTATTGGGAGTATCATCAAGGTCTGACTTTTGGAAGTCATGACAGGAGACATACATGAAGCAGTTGCACGCAAGTCTAAAATGCATCATTACATCTCAGACACCACAGCTACATAGTATATATGTCCCACAACGACTACAGAAAAAAATGCAAGACACAGCTGCAGGCTCTTCTAATGGCTACAGATGTACAGATGTTCAGATGCCCAGCTGTGAAAAAACAGCAAAAAAAAAGGGGGAGGGGGGGAGGCTGGGGTGGTGGGAAGAGGAGACATGGTCTTGCAAACCCCAAACTCATCCAGATTCAGTGATTCATATGCTGCTCTTCTCCACAGGAAGCAAGAGAAATACAGGCCTACTGCTTCAGTCCCCAAAGTTGTAGGCCCAACAGAGCGGGCAAAAGTAATCTCTTGCCCACAAGAGACAACATCGAGGGTCTCCGTAGCTCCCCTGAAGCAGAACCTTTCTGTGTCCTTCCCCGGGATCACCGGGTCCTTGGCGCCAGCCAGTACACACCGTGCAGGGAGCGGAAGAAGCTACCAGCGCCTCCCCCGCCCGTGCCCTTCCTCGTCCTCCAAACGGGCGCGCGTAGGCCCAGCCGCGGCTCCTCCCCAGCCCGCCGGAGTCCCGCCGGGTGCTGACCCTCCCCCGTCCTCCCGCAACGGGCACCGGCCGGCGCGAGCGGGCAGCAGCGGGCACCGGCACCTCCATCGCCCACACGCCTTGCCTCCGCCGTGACTCCCCTCCCCGCGCCCTCACCTTCGGCAGCGGCCGCGGCCGCCAAGCTCCGCCGCGTGGTGGGCGCCTCGGCGGGCTCCGGGCGCTTCCTCACACCGTCCTGGACGAGCTGCAAGTGCGGCGCGTAGAAGGGGTTGAGCCGGGCGAGCGGCGCGATCGACGAGAACATGGCGACCTGAGGCGGGCGAAAAGAGCAGGGCAGCGTGGGACGGGGGGGCCCGCCGGGGAGGCCCGCGCCCGCCCGCCCAGCGGAGGCGGCCGGGGCGCCCAGAGGGGCCCGCCGGGCGGGCGGCCCCACCAACTCACCTCCTAAGATGGCGGCAGTGACAGCGCGCGGACCGGCTGCTCGGGCGGCAGCTCGGCGCAGAGGCTGAGTGTCGCCCCGGCTCAATGACTTTGTCCTTCTCCGACGCAAGGGGCGGAACCGGAGGCCAAGAAGCTGCAGCCCGATTGGCGGAGGCGCTCGCCGAGGCAGCAACGCCGCGCAGGCGCCGCCACAGCCCAGGCCTTTCTCCGCCGGCGCCTGCGCACTGCTGGCCGCCGGAGGGGGGCCGCCGTGGCAGCCCTGTCTCCGTCCTGGGGCCGAGCCGAGCCCGAGCCCCCAAGGACAGGGCAGAGACACTAGTGCAGTGTTTGCGTCCCCCCTTTTGCCAGCTCAGCTCGCCTTGCCCTTACCCACGTCAGTCTGGCCTCACTTTTTGGCTCTGACCCCCGGTCTGCAAAGGTCTCCTCCTGGCCTTTTTGCCCCCGGCTGAGGAGGAGCCTGCTGAACTCAGGCCAAGAGGGTGCCGCAAGGGCCACAGGTGCTAAACTGTTCTTAAAGCTTCACCACTCCATAGCCCACTCTTTCACCATTCACATTTCATACACTTTATGGAGAACATAAACACAGGCTAGAAAAACCTATGACATTTCTTCTTTAGTACCACTGCAGCTTCCTTAGATTAAACCTAAACATCTGGTTATTTTTATTGTCCTTCACTGGATGCTTGCCAATTAGTCCACATACTTTTGAAATACAGCATCTAAGTCAGCTGTGTTTGCCCCAGTTAGAGCCCAGGGCAATGTCAAACAAAAGACACACCTTACTTCGTGTTTTACAGCCAACACTCACACAGAATAGTGTGACAGTTGTCCATTTCTGGTAAGAGCAGGCTAGGGTTGATTTATGCTGTCTTCGCAGCAGTTGTTCCAGGTTAAGGGCTGCTTGAGTAGCGTCCTGTTTTTAGATGAGTTTAAGGAAGCTAACAGCATCATCCTGAATTCTAGTTCTACTTACCAGCATCTAATAATACTCTCTATTCACAGAGTCTGGTAAACCCAAGACTCTGCACACTAACAAAAGAGTTCATCCCGCTCACCAGCCTCTCACTGCAGTGCCCTAGTTAGGCCAAGTCTGACTAGAAGGGAGGCCACCAAATGTTGTGCTGGCTGCAGTCTCCACAGCTGCATTTCACTTCCAGAGGACAAGGTTGCAAAAGAGCTGGAGGTGGCCTAGGTTATGATGGCAACAGCCACCCACCAAAAAAACAAAAACACCTCACCCCCCCCCCCCAAAAAAGTGCCTTTTCTAATACAGTGTAATTCCAGTTACTTTAGTGAATTTATGTAGTATAAAATTGGCACAATAGTTAAATTCTCCAGTTACTGACAAAGTAAAAACACCATTTTTCACCATTTTGATCAGATCTATCCCATTACAGTGCTCTTTAACAATGTAAGCATAAGAGACAGTAAAGCAGTAGATGTACTGTAGATTCTAACTATTGCTTCTGGGTATGAAGCAGCTACACAACTGACAGCAAAGTGGCACTGCAACACTGAAGAAAGATCCTGTCAGACAACTGGGTGGCTCCTGTGGAAACCCCCCGGAGGACAACCTGCTACACTATCCTTAGGACTTGGCTCTACTTCACAAAGCTGATTCAGGCAAACTCACACACAGGGAAAGTGACACATGCCCAATTGCCAACCTAGACTCCTGCAACATTGCTAAGCCCATCTTGAATAAACTGAAGTTGCCACACTCCAGCTGTGGAGTAGGAAAAGGTCAGCTGAAACTTGCATTCTTTAAATAGTTTGGCTTAGCAACCAGGCTGAAGGCCCATACACTTTGTCACTGTTAACAGCGATGAAGACAGGCCAGAATTGTTAATTTTTGCTATTACTAGTTCTGCTCTACTCGCATCCAGACAATTGTTGGTAGCAAAGTTTTAGATAAAAGCCAAACAAACACTTATTTTTGCAGCAATGGAAGTATCTAATAAACTCTGAGACTTGGGCTGTCATTTTGAAATTAAGAATTGCAATTCTTGAAACTTCTGATTTTTAACACAGAAAATCTCTGCTCCTGCACGTGTGACTATATTTATATACATATTTGTGTGCACAGCTAGTACTGATACTTAGAGTTACAGTACATAGAACAACAATTTCTTTGTTTTTATCTGACAAAAAACTACAAATGAGCTTACAGCTGTCAGAAGTTGCAGGAAAGTAGAAAAGCACTATTAAACAGCACAGTTTAACATATCCCTCTAGAAATATAGCAATAATACACGTTTAGCAAGAACACAGGTTAACTCTTAAAGAGGAAATCTCTTCAACTTTTCCTAGAATGAATAAAAGTAGCAATAGCCTGAAACTTGAACCCATTTAGTTTAACGACTTCCACCACAGAAAGAAGCTAACAACTGATTAAGACCTGTAAGACATTACCTTTTGGCATCCACATCTGTCAGATTCACAGTAAACTGCTGTAAGTTAAATCCATTTTCTAATCAGTCACTTTTCAAGTCTTGGGAGTGTAGGAAGATGTCAGCTGGGCAACTCCAAAACTTTCCTAACTACATCTCTCCTGTTACTAACACCAACTACACGCACCCTCCAATTCCCCCCTCAGGTACTGTACAGTCAAGAAATTGCCTGCTCTCCTGTTGTAGGCATATAATTTATGCACTCATTCACTGTATCAATGCCAGAGATACTGAACTGTGATTCCAGAGAATCAGTAACAGATCAGAACTCTAGGCAGGTTTCACAGCCCACACCAAGCCTCAGACTTGCAACAACTCTGTCACCAGGGTCTAAACTAGCTAGTTTAATGCTAGCGCAGTCACATCCTTAGAAGGCACTAAGTAATGAAATCTCTCCTAATCCTACTAGTGACTACCATAACTGTCCATGTCCTTGATATTCCTTCCTAACCTTCATCCTCCCCACTTACTACATTTTTTTGTTCTTAAATAGGAAAATAGATACAGAAAAGTAGGCAATACTACTACACTTTAACCACGACTCACCAATGCTGACCAAGCATTTCAGAGGTGGGACAAAAAGTCTGAGGAGTTAATCTTTTAGATGTTATTATACACATAACACTTATAGGCATATTCACTACCTTTGGACAATTTTACCAGTTGAATTGACTTGTAGACCCCACGGTGTGCTTATGCATGTATGCATCTGTCATAGCTTGCTGTTGCACTGGTGCAAAACAGCCTGGTATGCTACCCCAGAAGAAAGAAAAGCCAGAGTCAAAGTTTTAGACACACATAGCTACATTTAAATCAATTCATTTTGCCTTTTAGAGACTGATAAAGCTAAATCTACACTTGGGATAGTTTTGATCTCTATACCAAGCATATAGTTAAAGCTATATTTCCTGACTGACTTAGGTATGCTGAAACATCCAAGTCTGTAAACTCAAGATTTAAAATCATACATTACAACCTCCCCCCACATATCTACTTTGATCAGTCAGATTAAGGGTTTTTTTTTATTCATTACAAACTCTTCAGCCAAATATGGAACTTCAACCATATCAAAGCCAGCCAAAAATACCATCCAAAGTACACCATAGTTTTATAAACTTTTTGCCATTAGATATGTTTTTTTTCCTGAAGAGCCTCCTTTTGGGAGTTTGTCATTTAAAAGCATTATTTGTCTACTCGGTATATGTGAACTAAAGCTACACAATGAAATGGCTAACTTTTTTTAATAGACATTTTATACACAAAGCCATCTGAAAAGGCAGTTATCAGTAACTGAGGGTTTTGGTATAAAAATTTAGCTGTGCCACAAAAATCAAATAGATCAAGACTGGGAAAGACCTGAAAGCATTCTGTAGGGCAGTACTAAGCATACTGCTATAGCAAATGAACTTGAAGGGAAGAGAAGAAGAGGAAGAAGAAAAAAAAAATCCTTCACACTACTCCCCACAAATATCATCAAGCTTTCAGAACACACATAGGATTTAAATTTGAGATCCTCCTTAAGAGTTCATCTCAAACACTAGGTAAGTTCCCACAGCCTTACCACATCAGATAAACCAAGTCTCAACCCTGGAAGGGATATAGTCCAGTGATTCTCAGCCTGGTATCATATTACTGAGATTCAGCACATGCTAACAGATTAGCACACAATTTAAAGCGAAAAGCACAAACCCACTGTTAGAAAGCTCTAACTCAGACTGGCAAATTAGAACCTGCCATGTTTTCAGCATTCTGACAGGTAGCATGACCAATCATTTCAAAAAGCAGTGTCAAATCTATAAATCAATATAGGCTTCTTACTTTTCAGACTCTTTTTGTACCCCTTACCCTAAAAAGGGACTTGAGCAATATCTACAATGTGAGAACTCAACTTTTTTTTTGGATACTGGTCAATAAAATTACTTTATTGTGCAACTGGTTCTGAAAGTTTAACCTAACTCTGTCTAAAACTCAGGATAAGACTAATGGAATGAAAGTCAGACTTTTTAAAAAGCAATACCAGTTCCCATTGATTCACCACCTTGACACAAAAACTACAGTACTCTTCAGTGCAACTGAGTGTAGTATTTAGAAGGCTTTAATCACATGCACTCTTTAAATATCATCTAGTAGTAGTAATACATGTGTTATTCCTTTAAAATAATTTGAGCAGCTTCAGAAATGTTGATAAATCCACATTGGATGGATAGGGGGAAGAGATTACCCTCAGGGCTATCTCCCAACATTAAATGATTGAAGTACAAGAAGCTCATTCATTTTTTGTAATTACACTGTCTTCCAACTAACAGCTGAACTGTATATAGATTACTTTGAGGACTTACGTGGAAAAGTCTTTACCTTGGGTGAAGTAACACTGAAGTTGAGAAGTTTCTGTAGGAAAATCTCCAAAACAGTGCATAAATGAAAGAATGTCGACATTTAATTGCATTGTAGTTCTGGTTTTTGTTTTTAAGATGCTAAATAGTATTCCTGAAGGAAGTCAACAGAAAGTATTTCATGTAACTAGAAGAGAAAAATATACATCATATATTAACAAATATAGCAATGGAAGTGGAGAGAAAATAACTTAAGACGAAAAGAAAAAGCCTTAAGCACAGAAAAGCTAATGAAGACTAGCTTCTCTCCCCAAAATAAAGACCTGACATACATTAAAGGATTACAGCGCAAAAGTATTATTTTTATTATAGCGCAAGTATATTTTCCCCCCTGCAAGTTTTGATTACATGAAACGCTTGGGTTTTTTTTTTTACTATCAGAATTTTTTCCCCCCATCATGTTAGACTGTAGTAGCACAAAAAGACACCACTGATCCATCAGTTGTCCTGCTTTTACTGTTTTTCAGCAAAGCTTTTATTTTAATAAGGAAAGCCCACACACATTAATATCACTTTTATTTTTCTGCATTTTGACAAAAGTGAATGTCATTACAATTTTCTATAGGATGGACACAAATTTTAGCGATTTAGATTACTCAAAAGACAGGTTTAAAAGAGAAAAAACTATTAATCTTAACAGAAAGAAAAACTATTGCTTTGCTACCAGTTACCATGTTTGTCCCAAAGTTCACAGAAAGGAAAGCTTCCCCATGGCTACGGTCTAAGCATTAATGTTGTACCTAGAGCAAAAAGGTATAGACTACGTTAACTAATGTCCTCAGCTTTTCATAAGTAGCACTTTAAGAGTAAAAAGTGTGATTTATTGCGATTTTGTACTAAGCAATGAGACCAAATATTTGTATGCTGCAGACTTAAGTATATCAAAATGTATACATTCACTTTAAGTTGTTGCTTATCACTCTTCATTGGTAGTAGTGAACACAGCTGCTCACTCAACTAATTACACAATGTAGAGTATTTCAGCATGCTTCCACTGAGAAAAACATTCAACTGCATGAAAGAGTAGTAAATCTCACCTTAAAAGATGAAACTGTAGCAGAAAATGCAGCAATGCCCTCTTCATATAAGAATAAGACTTCATATGGAATTTTCACGCTTTGAGAAATACCTCTCTACATGAATATTCAAAGATAATCATATAAAGCTGTGATGGGAAGACCTTGCTTTTGAACAAAAACTGCTAAATTCAGAATTTAGAATTACTTCAGACAACAACCCTGACCCAAAAAGTATTTTAGTAGCAAATTATATTTGATGCAAAATTTATTTTCCACAAATAATGCTAATAAATAAGTTCCTCTAAGACATGTTGCCAATTAGGTTTGTTTTCAGCTCCTACAACACTATATAAGCACTAAAATGAAGTGATACATTTAAAAAATGTTACACTTAAACAGTTACTAATGTGATGCTAAGACTTTTACAGAAATGCAAACAGGTTTACAGTTACATTTACTAAAAAGTTACAGTAATCTACAGAAAAGGTTATTGCTGTACTCTCCCTACATGCTAAAAGAGATCAAATGCAATCATACTGTTACTGCAAAAATGTATTTCCCTTTATTACCTGCGTTAAGATCCTCCTCCACTATGATCTATAGAGACAAAAGTACAACCTCTTTTCTGTACAAAGAAAAAGCTTTAAAAAAACCACAGCTTCACATTTTACTACAATTTTGCCCTTCTCAGCTTCAAAGTTCTCGCAAAAACAAATATACAGTTTCTCAAAAATGAATTTAAAGGATGTCCACATAAAAAAAATAAAGCCTACAAAAAGTTCAAGATCTAAAAAAGTGTTACTCCTATGGCAAAGTGATCTCCTACTAGTCCAAAGTCCAGAAAGTTACTGATGTCCATTCATATTATCTTGCTTCATTTATCCAATTTATCAGGTTCCAATCACATTATCTGTAGGTAGTCCTTGAGCCGATGAGAGGGCAGAAGAGTTCTCTACAATTAAAAATAGGAGACCAAATCGGGCATGCCTTTCTGAAAGATACTCATTTGGCACCTTTCCCAGAGACAATATTCAGATATTTAGAGAAAGGATTTCCTTGATTAGTTTCCATAGACTGAAAGACCGAAAGCAAGAAGACTGAAACAACAACAAACAGAAGAATTTTTATCCACAGGGGAATGGAGCGTTCTTTTTTTATTGGCGGTTTCTCTGACTTGATGTCTGTGGAGGTACCATATTTTGGAACATACTTTGAAGAGAAACTTTCCTCCATTCTGAAGTCACTGAGCTCTATAGGCCGACTAGCAGCTCCTTTGATTGGTCTACGGCAGCTAGCACTGTTAATTAAAAAAAATAATTAATTGCACATGTAAGGGAGTAAAACTAAGGTATATAGGAAGATTTTAGTACTTCCATTTCCAGCAACTGGAGTACCTGAAATATCCGTTTCTTAGTAACTTATCAGTTGTAATGGCATACACATTGAAGTTAATCATTTAGTGCCTACATCCCCCTCCCCCCCCCCAAAAAAACCCAACACATCACATCCAAAAGATGTCCAAAACCCCACCATCTTTAAAAGCCTCAGGTGCCACTTCACTTCATCCTATCCACATACTTACTGGATCAAGAATGGGAATAAACTCTAGGAAGTATTTCTCAACTGTCTGCATCTTTACTCATTACATACCTAGTCATTGTGGGATTTCTAAATTTGTTTATATTGGCCCAGGCTCTTAAAAACACTTATCTATCGATAATTAAGCCAATATACAAACCCAGAAGACAAAGTGATAAGGGTTAAGAATTCCATATAAGTTGCCTAGTCCTTATGTGCAAAGAACACACATGTATGATTATTATATACAAAAAAAGTGGCATAGATTTAATTACTGATAAACCTAAGACAAGAGAAAAAGCTGAGTGGTGAGAAAATATTCCACAGAAGCAGTAGTTGGTTCCACACATTCTTATGTTAACGCTTTATGCAATTGCAGATTACATTGAAATACGAATACTAACTAGCATGCCAGCAATAACTTAGAGTTGATTTCCCATTATCTAACCATTGGGAAACTTTTTTTTCCATATTCCCTTAACAGTGAAAAGTCAAAGTTTTGTGAAACAAGCCACAGTAGAAAAATAAAATGCCTAATTATCCAGAGGGTTGGGAAGTGAGTGCTGTTTCATTTTTTGTTTAAAGACAAAGGTGTAAAGAGCAACTGAATAGCCCTGCCTAGGTGCCATCTTTATTCACATTAAGAGTACTGTAGTCCTTAACTGCAATAGGACTATTACTTAGAGAAGAAGGGTACTTGAAAATTCTCTTTGGCTTTCAAAGAGGAACCTGAAATCTATGCTGGAAGACTTTCCTTAATTCAAGAGTAGGTCTAAAGCAGTCGTGTCTAGCTAAAAAACTTAAATATTGTGAAACATCACTACATAGAAAATCCCTTTTCACTTAACTTCCAGCATCCAAAAGTTTCAGTAATAATTACTGCTAGAATACCACCCTGCTTCTCCCTGCCCCAAATTTAAATAAAGAAAATGCTGTTTTGGCTAACAAAACTATGTGCATAAAACAAAACAGAAGAGCTAGGTGGTCATCTCAACTGTAATTGAGCCAGAATGCAAGAACCGTTGCTTAGAAATCTAGCAAGATAATCAGAAACACGTCTCAGCTTAAACAGGTTTACAAGAACTGATCAATAAATAACTCCACTCCCCCGCCCCAATAAGTCTCAGTAATACCTAATTCCTGTAGGTGTTGATACTTCATAAGGGAACATTTCCTTAAGAATATCCCTTTCTACTCTTCTTTCTTCTGTATGAGTTCTCTCCAGCACCTAGAAAAACAAAAAGTTATAGGCCAAACAAACCTCACAGCAAAAAGCTCCTGCATAGCTATCTCAGTAGCCTTAACCAGGTGCAATTTGTAAAGAAAAATTTGAGTCACCCAGTGATATTTAAGAAGTTTATTTCTTGGGTTTTAAAAGTGGATTTAACCTTTGTCACTGGCAGCTGTCTGGTCACTTTTGGTATCATAATGCATTCAGTGCTCTCCTCATTTTCCTTTAAGATAAAGAATATTTTGTATAAATAACGAATACAACTGACAGCCAATGATCTAGATGATCAAAAAAACTTAACCATCACCTCTATCATGGCTATGTTGAGCAGATCACAGGACTGTTTGTGGCCAACATGATTAGAAAAACATTGATGATGGCAGTCTGCCTCTTCTTGCTGTAAGAAACAATGCTGCAGTAAAATACTAACTGAAAAGAATGCGATGTGAAATAACAGAACACCAAGTTTTCCCCACACACTTTTGTCTGACAGCTAAGTCAGAACTGCAGTCACTCACTTTTTAAATGAAGAAGTAGCCCATTCCATAAAACTGTAAGATCCGCTAGTAAAATAGCCTTCACAAGTGTTAACACAAGTTTTATCTATTGTAATTATGTGAAGCAATGAACTCCATTCAAATTCAGCCAAGCATGATTTTGCATAATTCCATAATACTATAGTACTACATGTAATACAATTATACATATTTGCAAGCGTTTTAGACAGTTTTCCAGGGGATGAATAATTCTGAGAGCTTGAAGAAGAATTATTCTACTTTCCTCAATAACTGACAGGAATCTACTTGCATGCTTTTTAAATTCAGGCTTTTAGTCTAAAGTAATCCTGCTATTTGATTCCCTATATTAAGCCAGATTGATCTTGTAAATCAGCCTATCCTGAAAAACTGCAAAGCCATGCAAGTCAGTTCTGCTGTCTTTGAGCTATTTAAACAATTTAAAAAGAAAATGCGGCATTCTGTATAGAAAAATAGCAACACAAGCAGACAAAACACTCCAAAACATACTTGACTTGAAACAAAGCAAGATTTTTTTTTTTCCTTCACAAGTTATAAAATCTGGAAGGGGAAGATAAAATAAGTTTACATTCTCCATTTATGCCATGTGATAACGTAGTTCAGTTTGACTATCATGCCACCTGGGCAATGACACCCTCCACCCCTTCTGTTCCAATCAGTAAAAACATATACACAAGAACCTAGTTCACAGAAAGCGAGCAATAGCAATCTAAGTTTTAATTTATTTACTTCAGCTGTCATCAGTGGTTTCTTTGGTGTTCTTCTGGGCATGTCTGAGAACTCACTGATTGATAGTGTAGGAGCTGCATGCTTGAAATTTCCGGACACCCTATTGACAACCTGCCGAGATTCAAAATTGTTCAGACTCAGAATTAGCCAAAATACAAAATGGGGGGAGGGGAGGGGGGAAGGAGGGAGAAGAACCAAACAATAACACCTTTATGTGCATTGAATATATGTATGTTAGGAGTTAACTCAAGAAGGTTATGTAACAGATACTCTGAAATAAGCATAGTAAAGCACATTGCTTGTCATTCCAAACAGTTTCTTTTAAGCCATTTGGAAACACAAAAGCTATTTAGTTCACAAGAAAGCCAAGCTTAAAAGCAGATATTCTGCATGTAATTAAATAAACAAAAAGATCTAAACTTTTACAATACTCCTCCTCAACCCTCCCCCCAAAAAAGACACTAGAAGGGACCTAGGTGTCTACCTAGTCCCATCTCAAAGTGAGCAACATTAGGCACTAATATGGATACTGAATAAGTAAGTTCAAAGACTAATGAATACAAGAGTGTTTTAAAGAAAGACTTTATCTGTTTAAAACAGATAAAGTCTGTCAGTAAATGTATACTACAGAAGAATACCATTTGCATACTTTAAATATATTTACTAAGCATATTTACTAGGGTCTCGTTGCTTGCAGTCAGTATAGTTTCAGCTATGGGAGTACTCTCTGACATTACAGCATCATCTACAGGCAGTTGTGCTGTAGCATCCACCTGTTTATTTAAAAAACAGAAGAAAACAATTGAATAAAATAGCCACTGGGACCTAATAGTGAGGGGGGGAAAAGCGTCTATTATAATAAGCCTCTCATCACCCTTTTCCTTGGTGTTCTTCTTGACACTCTTGTAGACTCCCTACAAAATGCCTGCAGAGGTCCACTTTTTGAAGATCCACTTGTCCAGACAGTCTCAGTAACTCCATCTTGAGAATAGGTCTATTCAAGCATCAAACACATTATCAAACACATGAAAGCCAGGTCTCAACATTCAATATCCAAAACCAAAAGCCAAGCAGCATGCATATTCCAGAAGCAGTGTGTCTGCAAGCCAAAAAAAATCTTGGATCCTAATGCATTCACTAATGCAGAGCTAGCTAGATCAGTATTGTTAAGCACAATACTTATCTTGAGAGCAATATTTTCTCAATACAAAATTGAACAAATAATGCCCAACAGTAAAAACAGAACTGACAATCTGCTCATAGTAGTAGAGTGAAATAACTTGTGTTTCAAGTAGTTGCATCAAAATCTTGAATAGTGGATATGCCAACTTTCAGTCCCATTACATCACCTGTCTACACAAAAAAATAAATCTACAAGCATGTGCTGAAAGTATCACCACATTCTTTACCCAGATAAGAGTCTATTCTCACAAGACGACATGGGAATGGTTTAGATGGCTTAGGCAGAGCCATCTGCATTTCAACAGAAGCTAATTTCCACCTGGCTTGGTGGAAGGGAAGACTACACATGGCATGGACACCTTTTATAGTCTTAAAAATTTCCACACAGAGTTAAGATTATACAAGTTTCATTTCACTGTGGGTTTTCAAGTAATGAAGCCGAAAACAGATGACTATAAATCTAAAAGACAACATGAACTGTGAAATTTGAATGAATGAAACATCTAACAGTGCCTTGTCTTTAGTTCCCCACTTGTTTCTTCTGAGTTATTCTGATTAAACTAGAAGTTGAGTCACTTTAAGATTCTATATACAAGTTCCATATTACAGCTGCTACATATCCAGCAGAGGGAGCACAAGCGTTTTGCTTTGCTTTCAAGTCACTGAAATATTTTGAAAACCAAGTGATATACATTTATACACAGACCTCAATTCCAAATAGATTCTGATGTTTCATATAGAATGTTAGACATCAACCTAAACCTCCAGTATTTCTTTAGAGACCTCTGATGAAAGGCCTCCCATTCCCTCTTTACATTTTCAGACATTGGCTTCTCAACCTTCCCTGCTAAAAAAAGCTTTACCTGCAACCTCAAAACACACCCCTCTCCCCCAATTTCTATTGGCAGGCACTTTACTTTAGAAGCTTAGAAAAACTACTAACTTCAGAATGGTTCCACTCAAAAACATTTTGAGGTGTCAAACAAGTAGTAAGGTGATTCCCTCATGCTACTAATGGGGAATTCTCCTGCCCAAAGCTGTTTGACTAACAACTAATTTTCTTTTAGTTAAAAGCACTTCAGTAAATCAGCTCCTATCTCCTTCGTTCTCTAGATGCTTGTCAGTCATGTTTTAAGTACCAGGGAAATCTTGCATGAGAAGTCTAGAAACACAGAATCCACCGCATGAGACCCATCCAAACTTCGACAGGGTATATTTAAGGGACACAAATATTGCAATCTTCTACTGTGGTTATCCTCACTTTCAACTGAACAGGAATTCTCTGCTTATCCCACAAACATCCAAACTAAATAAACTCTATTAAAATGCAATACTCAGGTTTAGACACACCAACACCACTGTGTATAATCAGAGCAAAAGCTACAACGGTGTGGTACAAAAGTATTATTCAGCATGTGCTTTTAACTGTCACATTACTGATGAGCAGTGAGGCTATGGATTATGACATTACCTCTGCTATCATCTACCACTTCCGTTCTATGCTTTTATCAGGTGTATGCCACAGAACATTTACATTTCAAAAGCCACAAAGCTGCATGCTTTATTATCTGTAAGTCCAGTTATACAGATAGCCAGAAAAACAGGTAAGAGAATGGGAATATAGCACATCTAGAATAGCACTGTAGAAAGTCTCCAAAAGAGAAAGTATGTCTACATTGCAGGACTCTTTAGCATTTAAGTAGTTTAGCCCTTCTCTTCCCCCCCGGTGCCATCTACCATGAGACTTTAAGCTCATGGTTTTGCTCTCTAAATTTATATTCACCTACATGATTTGAAGGGGACATTCAAATAAAGCTTTCGTTCCAACTTTTCCAGTTCTCTCTGAGGTGAGAGCTAATGCACAAACAGCTGAGCTCACGTTCATCCAGCCCTCTACTTCTACCTGACTGATAAGACTCACACAACTGTTCAGTCTCCCAAGCCCCTGGGCACCAGCCTGTTTAAAGCCTTTCTCTCTGCACTCTCAAGAAAAGAGCACAGCAATATTCATCAGTGTCAAATCTATAGTTAAGAACCAGATGACATGGAGAGAATCTTTTCACCTGTATGTGTCTGGACTAAGAATAATGCTGCAAAGAGCCTAGAAGCAACATGCTGGCCTGCTCACACCACAGTACCAACCAGTTCAGCCCCACCACTCTTCAGAGCCTTATAACCTTTCAGCCAATGCCACACAGTGAAGGAGAGTTGAGTACAATTCTGTAGAACGAGTACAGTCACCTGACACATTAGGTGTCATCTTAAGATCTGATTACACACAGACACACACTCCAGAAAACAAGATACATAGTATCATCTTCTTCCCCATCTTTCACCTTTCATCTCAGCAAACTATATGGATATGTATTTTGGCACATTTGTTAGACAAAAAAACATCGGAGTTTTGGGCTTTCTAGGGTCCATGCAGTTGTAAAATTTACACAGCGATCAGGAGTTGAGAAGTAGTAAGTTTTGCAAGCTGGGGAGTTCTTGAATAATTTGACATTAATCTGAAATAAGATCTTATTTCAGAGTGAACAAGTGATACTCCTTTAACTACTTGTGTATTACAGATGTAATATTTCGGAGCTTACATATTCTAATTACATGTAAAAGGTTGCAAGAGAAAATAGAGTAATGACTTAACGTTATTACAGTGAAATCATGAAAGGAATTGTGAAAGAATTGAAAAGAAAAATTGACCAAGCACTGATCACTTAAAAACACCACAAAAATACTGGGGAGAGGGGGGCATGTGGAAGGAGTGGCTGTTGTGATCTAAGTATGTTCCTGAGGATTAGGAAGCTTAATTTATTGCTGGCCAAATTAAATACCTCTATCATACTGAAGTTGACAGGGACTTCTGGATGAATGGCAATTTAGAAAAAAGTAATCCTTAAACTATGAGAATCTTAAGATTCAGATGCCCATTATAAAGACTATCTTGGACGGAAGTTGCTTGAGTAAGTTAAAGAATATAATGTGTTCTATGAACCATGCCTTTTGGTAGAAGTGAAATCTGTTCAGTTTGTACTCCTAAGAATCCGATTAAAAACAAGCAGAACCACTGAGAATTCCCTAACTTTGTGTTTATTATTCAAGCTCACATAGCAGTATGCTGCCAGCTTTAAGAGACATTCATAGCACGTGCATGCTTATACAAACACACACCTCCTAAGTAGGAAGGATTTAGCATTTACCATACTACAAAGTACTGACAAAAGTTACTGAGCTGCCTCAAACTATTAACAGGTCAGATTCTGTGTCCCTCTAAAAGGTTTTCTAGGCAAATCTGTACTACAGCACAATTCCACAACTTATTGGTCAGATAGTGAACAATACTGTAATGATATTAGTAATCTAAGCTGAGCAACGGGATACTTAGTGACACTGTCACATCATAAGCACAGATCAACAACCAACTACTGAATCCAGTACTCAGTCAGCACTTCAAATATTTGAGGTGCTTCTGCAAGATTCCTCCTTCACCAGGACAAGGGAACTAATAACACTATTTGTAAGTTAAGGGCAAAGGGTACATAAAGTGAGACTCAAACAGTTATTTATCATTTCTCGTCTAAGAGCAACCTTTCCAACAACTTAAAAGGTCTACTCTAAGTACCATTGCTACCAGTGTGGTTGGGGATGATGGGCAGGGGGGAAGGCAAGAGAGACCTATCTTCCTCCAGCCTTGCTTTGAGAAACTGTTGAGTTACTTTTGCTGAGTTAACTTGTTTACAAATATACAACAGGACATCAGTTCTCTTGGCTTAAAAATCTGCCAGGTTTCCAAAACTAAAGGTGTTAAGTTTACCTAGAGTTTTCCTGTAAGACTGCTACAGAGGCTAGCAAGCCAGACAAATAATTTTCAACATTCAGAATTATGGTCTGCTATCATATGGGCAACATCAGGCAAACAGCAGCTACAGAGTTAGTTCACAAATTTTTCATGCTGTATTAAAACAAGCTTTCTGAAAAAACTTGTTACAAACAGCATAGCCCATTTAGTCAAATATGATTATATTAAAAGAGGAAGGTGCTTAGTGAGTATACCTGCAGTTAGTAGCTGTTCTAGAAGCCGCTAAAATAAACATACCTGGTTGTGTTCAACACCTCTTCTCTGTTTGAGTCCTACTGGAGCCTTTGTCTTGGCTTTTAGCGGTTCTCTCTTCTCAAGCCTCAGTTCAGTCTTCGGATCTGGGAACAAAACTACCATTATTCGGACAGCTGAAAATACCAAAATAACCCCAGGAAGAAAACCTGCTTGCCCTTTTATCCCAAGCTTTCATGTAATTCATTTTTAATATAACTGTTTTCTACAATACTACTGGTGGTTGCATTAATGTTAACCAACCTGTACTTTAATAGAATTCATTTTAAGAGCCAATATTACTTTGTTATAAATAAATGTTTCTTTAAAAAAAATGTGAAATACAGGTGTAAATGTGAAATACATTTCAGTTTTGTCCAAAAAACAAAACCGCCCCATACATTTCTGATAAGCTTTGACCAACCCAGCTGTTACATTTAGAAATTGTTATCAAGTTGTAATTAGTTTAACCAAAGAGCCATTATATTATTTAATTGTGGTAATGGACTGAAAGCTTCCAACATCACACATCTAGGCTTTCAGTTTCATTTCTTTCTAACATAGGTACTTACACGTAAAACTCCTTTTTAATTCAAACGAAGAGCAAGTGGACAGCAGTCATATTACCAGTAAGAAGATGCGTTATTTCCACCACCCCCTTCTAAAACTCTAATAGCATTACACCAAGAGATTTAAACTTTAGTTATTAAGGTCTCTTAGCTTCTTAAACATTATTATATAGAACCTGTTCTTGTTTTTTCCTTCAGTATTTGAACAGTTGGATAATTAGCTGAAGCATGTTTAAATAGGAGATAGCTGAGAGTTACCCATGGGCTCTCAGCTGTCCTAAAAATCTCTCCCTCTACTCCCCACTTTTCAGTATTCCTAGTTAGAAATTGCAAAAAATTCAAGTTTCAAAACCAAGCCCTAATATGTAAGGGAGATCTATCAAATACTCAAGTTTCTATCTGTATTTCAGCTTTTTCTGTCCTATCTCGAGGGTAGTTCCTGACAAAAAACCCAAGATACTCCCCTTTAAGCATTCCATCCAAGTGCATCTTTGAAGTATACATTGTTTTTACCTTTTGTAAGATGCATCATGGTGTGTTTTCAGGCTTCTTCCCCACCTCAAATCCACATCCCCTCCTTCCTTTCTGGATATAAACTCAGTATTCAAATGCCAAAAGATGGAAAAAAAATCCTAAACCAAACCAAACAACCCACTCCAAACTAAGTCCAAAAGGAACATGCATAAAAGGGATTAAGTCATGCATAAAAAGAAATATTAAGTGACACTAAAAATGTATAAAAGTGTAATAAACTTCTTTATTCCAGGATAGTATATGAATAACTACTGTAGACATCAGACAAAATTCACTAAAAGACAAAGTACAAAGAACATTGAAACACTTGTAGATTGGAGAACTGTCATATCTATTCAGATTTACATGCCCAATTCTATGGGGAAAAACTGTCAAAATATGGGAACTTTTTACTACTAAAGTGTTTCCTTTCACAGAAAAGGTTCCTGCTGGATCACCATGCCAATACTCTGAAGTGAAGCGTATGAACATGTGGTCTACAGTAATATTTTCTGAAAGTCTCAACTAACAGTAAATTGTGTCCTCTTTAGATTTCAGAATTCCTTCTACTGCAGCTACTACTGATATACAACTTGAATAGTTCACATTCAAGTTCCACTCCAGTCTTACCTTCGTCATTGTCACTGTACTGGTCAGAATCGTTATTTCCATTCTGTCTGGCGTTCTCAGAAGATGAGGTGATTGTTGGGAGAGGCACAGCGGACTTCTGCTCTGGGCCATGCTCCATCAGTTTCAACAGCTTCTTCTCATAAAGTTTCCTAGTAGTAGCTGCAAAAAGGAAGGATACACACTAAAGATGCACACTAAAGCCATCCTTCCTGACTTAACGGCTAGATCTTTGCTCTTTTTTTCTTTGGAAATCTCCAAGAGCCACCACCTATGCTATGTTTCCAGGCAGATTCCACTGCTATTCTCTTACTCCTTTATCCTGGAATTACCTTCCCCGTCCCCCCCAATCCCCCTTAATTTGACCTTTGCCATGTTAGCAAATTCAGTCCAACAAGCAGAGCTGGTGCAAGTGAGCAGCAAGAACAGAACTTTGTTTGCAGCAACTAGCTGTTACATTGCTTCACTCAATCTAATGGGACACCTGTTTAAGACTAGAAGGTGTGAAGTCTAGCACATAATTCCATGTCAGGACTACTCTGGCAAAAATTTGTAGAAGTCACTAATGTCTGAATTGTTAGCTACAAAGTCATCTAACCTTATTTGAAATCTTCCCCTCCCCCCCCCCAAAAAAACCCAAACAAACAAACAACAAAAAAACCCTTCCTTTAAAAGGAGTGGCAGTCTCTCGCAGAAAAGACTCCATACCCTGTAAGAACTAGGTCTTTTACTTATCCCCAAATTTGGGCATCTTTCCAGTGAACTGTACAGGTGTTTGAAATTTTCAGAAAACTTATTCAAATGCTACCCAAGAGAACCTGGCTGAATGGGAAGGCATACAGAAACAGCTAACAGGAAATATTATGCCTAAGTCTGACTCTAGATAGTCTATCACAGGACTCCAAACTCCACCACCAGCATTTTCATTCACTCCGGATTTGGAGTACACTCCACAGAAGGTTCGGCATGCTACAGGAAACCATCATCTGCTGAAGAGCTGCGAAAGCAAAGTATCTTGCCATCAGGCTACTGCACAATCTGAAAGGTGAAGAGCTCTGATCCCACATCACAGGAGAGTGCCTAAGGCAAGAGGCTAAGCTGGGGACAGGGCTTCTCCCTAGCCCACCTGCTAGAGTTGGCTGGTCAGTAAGATGGAGCACAAAATTCAAGAGGCCAGAAAGAATAAGTAAAGGAAGACATTACTGCACAGTGCAGTGAGTAAGGAATGCTCCAGGAAAGTTCCCAATCTATTCTCAATGCTATTAAGTTATTAGATAAGATGTATTTTCTACTTACATCTCAAACTCTGTATCACTCTGTATCACAAGGCCATATTACCACAGCACTGAACTGCAACAGTTATACAGCTTCAGAGCAGAAACTGGAACATATCCAGCTGGCCCAGAACACAAGAGGAACAAACTGTGCACTTGTCTACACAGCAATGCTTCAAGTCTTTTCAGTGTAAATAGTCCAATGAAAAAATTGTAAGTGGGAAATAAAATTGTAATGGTATTGGTACTAAACTTAATAAGCAGCCATATCAGAGAAGCTCAGAGTACTCGGAGCTGAAGTCTAGAAATATATAAGCATATATACACACACACACACACACACTATATATATACACACAATATATTGAAGTGATGAATATTTGCTAGTTCAGTTGACCTACCTACAACTGGGCCAGGATTCATCCCATATTTTGCAAGTTGCTCTTGAAGATCTTCATTACTGAGCTCTGTTACATCTAGGTTATCCTTCTCCTCTGGCCTGGGTTTGTCAGTTTTCTTTGTGGCTTTCTGTGTGGGAGGGAGGAGAAAAAACAAAACAAAACAAAATACAAGACTGTTTCTAGTTAATACAGAACTTACATGTCTCTTCTGAGGTCACAGGAAGGAATGAAAGTCCTAACCATAGAAGAATAACAGAAGAAAAATGACATTCCCCCCCTGCTGCACCACAGTAAAGCCTAGGTGAAACAATGTAAATATTTACATCTAATAAGCAAATGTGCACAAGTTTCATACTTATAAAAGGAAACACCTATTCCAAGCCTCCTCTATAGTAAAAGTCTCACCAATTGTTCTGATCCTGTTTTTGAAGTTAAACTTCAAGCATGCAACATGAGGGGATTTCTTTCATATGACTGGCGAGATAAGGTTTTAGAAGTTTCTCTAGAAATTTTCTGAGAACTACACCTGAAGTCCAAACAAAGCATCATGCCTGTACTCTGAGCCAGTAATGGCAAATCCCTTGCCACAACTGCCAAGTTTGACACCAGTAGATTTGGACTGACACCAGTTAAATACATTTTTTCAAACACCAGGAAGGTTTACCATTGCTACTCTGAACCATAAAATACGTTCAATTTGCATTTCTTCTTCTACCTAATAGGTCAGCACTTCTTCCTCCAACTTTATTTAACAGTATCCACATCCTCCTGGAGTTCCCACTATTCCCTCTCTTACCCTAGTGTTCTCTGCAAGATTATATGAAATTATGAATGGGGTGCAGGAAAGGCAAAACCAAAACCATCCTCAAATATTCACAATCCTGCCTGCCTGCTTAAGCCACTGCTACTGTAGCTCTACAAATCCTAAACCCCACTGGCAACACTACTAGAACAGTTGGCAACACACCACCACCATCTACAGATTGTCATCAGCATGGTCTGCCAAGATGCTATTCCTGAATTAGCAGTTTCCGCTATATCCAAACAGAGTGATCATAACATTTGTTCAGCTTGGGAAGCCTTTGTTACTACAATAGACATTTCCAAGCTCCAAGGTCTGCAAGAGAATGAGGAGGAAAGACAGAAGAAATATGCTTAGAGAACTGCTTGTTCACAGCTAAGAACAATCTTGATACAGATACGACTTATTTCAAAGCAGTATCTCACAGTCGTAGGATATAAACAGATACAAGGTATACACCTAATTACACCTCAGCTTGGTTACCCAGAAGAGCTGGTAGGGTCTTCTGCTACTCACTGAAGATATGCATAGAAGTTTCAAATACAGATACCTTATGAAAGTCCCTAACTACGAACACTTTTTTCTGGTTCTGTTTAGCACTAAAAGACTATCAGAAGACTGACTGATGCGAGTCAACAGTAGCTAGCCACAGTGACAGATCCATATTTAACCAACACGCAAGCTTGGTCTTGCCTTGAATGTCTTGATATTTTAAAGCTAAACAAGGATCTCTCAAATAAAACTGACTATTATATAGTTCAAATAAAATAGATTTTCTTGAACTCTTGGACTGAGAAAACCCCAGCATCATGGACTTAAAGAAAATTAGCTGTTGAAAAGCAACAGAATCTCCAAGAGTTCATGCTACTTGTTAAAATTAAGAAATGGACTCCAAGCAGTCCAAAGAAAGGATATGATCACTGAAGTGTCTTATTTACACCTCACCTAATCAATCATTCTATTGCTTTATCATGAGAATCTAATTAGTTTTTGAAACAACTGAAACCAAGTATCTAGTACATAAAAAACAACCAACCTGTAGCTATATAAAAGACTTCTACACCGTGTTTACTTTTGAATCTGTTGGTCATACTTGGCTTTAGATACCCACATTAACATTAACAAACCTTTCACATTCCGTGCATTTTTCTGGACTACTAAACTGTTCAAACAGTGGAAAAAAATTCTAAAACATATGCTAGGTTTTCTTGTTTGGATGTGCTCAGGCTATTGACAGCTCCACAGTGTTGTATATATCACCAACCAGATTAACTAAGAAGATACTTCCATATTTCAGAAGAAAACAACTTGCAGGGTGCAGGAAATCAACATTCCAATGACACTTAAGTAACTGGAAACCTGATTTAATACATTGTTGCACTGGTATCACTTACAGACCACAGAAGAGGCTATATTCTAGCAGTGTTCACCAAAAAAACTACTCAGCATTCTACTGGATGTTTTACAGGAATCTTACTAACACCTCATACCTATTTTTTCTTCCAAGTACTGTTTCACTTTTCCCTACAGTATTACCAGAAAAAGAGATCATGAGAACAGTCAGTTTCAGCAGAGTAAGAGGGAAGAGGAAGGATGAAAAGTTGAATATAATCCATGTTCTTCAATAATATAGTCAGATGCATTGATTAGCTAGTGTTCTGTGAGACCTTCAACTTCTACTTTTGAATACCTGTTCTCCTTAAAGTTGAAGCAAATGACTTCATCTGTACAAGCAGTAAGCAACTATTTAAAGCACTCGCTGGAGCACAGGATCAGTCTCTAGTAGCATAAGGAAAGAAGAAATTCATACCTTGGTTGTGGTATGACAGCATTAAACTCTGCAACAACATTAGTTTAAAGAGTTCCTACTATTATGCTATAAAGCACAACCACACTTTCTGTGCGTCATCACAGCTTATCCGTGGGACTACACTGTGAACCACACTGAAGATCTGGCTTTAAAATTAATCTTTGCAAATTAAGACAAAAAAAAGTTTCCTGGTCTAGTCACAATGCAGAACAAGGAACACTTCTGTCAGTGCAACTAAAGCTGTCTTATTGCGGTGCAGAGGCGAAGCGTTTAAAATTGTATTGAATGCTAGGATTTGCCACGTGAAGTGGTGTATTTGATCACTTTGCCTATACAGTAATCTCAAATATTCTTGCAACACTATCCCCAGACCAATAAATCCCTATCTGATTATCTTGCAATCCCAACCAGAGCTAGCAGCATGAATATATATATTTTATATATATATATGTTTTCATATTTCCATAGTCATTGCCATTTGCTAGAAAACAGATGAAAGAGGATCTGTATACTTAACACTTGAGAGAGATTTGTTCATACCATATAGGTAGCAATTTCGCATCGACATCTGTCAGGCTCAGTTTCAGATAACTAGGACCCAATCTTTCAAGCAAGTATTGAACTGAATTATAAGCACGGGCCTCCCACACAGCATTCTCAGTTCTGCAGCAATAGAAAAACCAAGCGGACAGGAGAAGTTCTCTTCAGACATGGAACACTGACATTGCTCCATAGCGAAAAAAGCTTTCACCTCTCACTAACAGAAAAGGAGGAGAAAATGCAAGTCATGAGAACGCAGACCTGGAAACTATCCTTCACCTCATCACTGATCTTCCTGCTGAATAGGAATCCAAAATCCACAGACCAGGTTATCAGAGACTTTCTGCTGCTATGTTTACTAGTCCAAACACAAATAGAACTGAAGTAACATCTCAAAGAAGCCATTAAGTAATACAACTGACAACTACAGAAAATCATACAAAAGAAGCATTTTCAAAACCCAACAGTTAAACAGCACCTAAACCAGGATACTTGAGGGCTTTAATCCTAAACAGGTGCAGCTTCATCACTAGCAGCAGATAGTAAAGAAGCCCTGAGCCTACTTCTCTGAATGAGGTTAAGACAGGCTAAGAAAGCCCAAATTATGTCAACAGAAGGCACTTCAGTTCTCCAGTTTGTACAATGTCAACAAATATCTGTATTTCTATGAAGGCAGGGGAAGAGATAAGGAACTGCATGTGCCAAGTATTAATAATAGACTTATACTTTGAAATATAGGGTCTGCATTCCCCCTATATTTTTTACTCTCTCATACACAAACATTTCTGCAGGAGAATAATCTTTTACCAAGTCTACTGAACTTTTTGACCTCAAATGCTTAGAAAAAAAAAAAAACTTACCAAAAGCTGCATGACAGACAAAAACAATGGAAAGAAAATTATGCACTGATAATTCAGAGATGCTAATGCACTGAGCTTTGAGAATTTTACCTTCCAACCTCAGTTACCAAGTGCCAGACTTATAATTTCCATTTCTCCCTCCATCCCCAATTCTGTTTTATCCAGTGAAGGGAATGTATCTGCTCTGGAAACAGATGAATGCTGCATAGGTGAAGAGTTGTTTCCAGAGAATTTGGTGAAACAGTGAAAATTCAGAACGAAAAGCAAAACAAGAAATCAAACTAACAGATGGTCCTGTGGTTCAATCAACCAAATGCTGACATGGAGATCTGGCTTGTGTATGTGTCCTGGCTGAACAGCTGACATGCAGCGCTAGACTAAATTACTTCAACAGGACATTTGGGTCTACTTTATTAGAATATGACTGCTATTATATCAGTACATTAATGAGGAGCATTTTAAGTTCAAGAGTCTAGAACTGCAGAAAGTCTGACATTGCAGTGAGAAGTTCTGCCACACAAAAACTATCCTGCAATTGGAATTATTCTGTCACCTCACCCCTACTGACCACAGCTGACAATGCTGTTAAACACTCAAACAGCAGATGATCACCATTTAAAAGCCCACAAAGGTGTTAATTTATGTTCCACATTGTGTTTGAACAGTTGACCATAATTAAGAGACACAACCACACAGCCCATATTGAATAGATTCTCTTCCTTCCTTGGGCAACACACACATTTTACATTCTCTCACCTATCTCTGCATTCAGTTTCACCTTCTGCACACTCAATCTTCATAAGCTTCCAGTTTTACTATTACCTTCCCTCCTCCAACAGGGAAGATTCAGACTATACAGTTACAGTAGCTACAGATATCACTACTATCACAGTACTCTGACCACGAAGAACTGAGGCTAGCTTTTCATTTACTTTGCCATTTGATTTTAAAAAGCCATCTTTAGTTGGTAAGTCTCTTCTGGAAAGTTTCAAATAGGCCTTTCAATTCCAGGTGTCCTCATTACACTTTCATGAAGAGAAATGAGAAGGAGACATCTGACAGATCCTTTCCAAATCACAACTCTAAAGGTCCAAAATATCACTCAGTTTTTCAGGAAAGATTCTTCCAGAAGTACATGAAAAGTACTGATAAGCTAGGTCATATGAAGCTAAGCATTTTGAGCTCTGTTTGGCAACAGTGTGAAGATAATGACATTTTTGGTGTCTGCTTTAAAACAATGCTGTTAAAGAGGCAAAAGTGCCCTTTGATAGTTAGTTTTCCTTTGAGCTATTTGTCCTGAGCTGGAAAAGCTGGCACTCCAGACAGTATTATCAGGGCAAGGCCCAAGCAAGCAGAATTTGAAAAGGCTTTCCCTCTCCTAGTAAAGGTTATAGCCACAGTGAGAGTCTTTTTTTGTAACTGAGACTACTAATATCACATTTAAGCATTTCAGCACCTAGGAAAGTGTCCACATTTAAAAGGATACTTTCAAATACTTCACAAGAAAGCTCTCTTAAAAATATATTCAGAATAATGTTTAATTTTACTTTAAGTTAGGGAATTTTACATATTTTTGACAGCATTTGAAGTCAAGTCATCTTGTGCTGATCAGTCTGCACCTTATGTAAAAGGACGGCTTTTATTATTCTTGTTATATCACACTACAAAACAAAGATTGAGTTTCAGAGGGGGTAGATAGGATACTACTACATTCAAGAGTTTACTTTTGAACTTCAGGTGCCAAAAAATGCTGACCACTAAAGAGGTTGCCATCCCAAAGCATGATGCTTTCAGGGCCCAAAACCAGCATTGCAACAGGAACAAAACCCCTTTAAGGTCTGGTCTGCTCATAAACGCATGTTAATCATCTGTACATTCATCGCTGTATCAGAACAAAAACAGAGGTCAAAGTAAGCCCAAATGGATAAAAATTAAACATGAATAGCATCACTATGGAAGCATGACACTTGCTGTCATCCCACAATACATCAACTTTACATCACTAGCATACTGATGTTTTTATTTGTCTTGAGAATGATAGGTTGGATGTAGTATTGACAGAACTGTGCTGGAACAGTGAAGTACTTAAAAGACCCACCCATTTGTGATGAAAGAAGGAAAATTAAGGAGACTTTTTTTGGCCTCATTGCTGCACAGATCTTTCATCTGTAGAAAATGTGCATGAATAAATGCATTATTAAATGCTCAGAACTGAAAGAAAAAGAACCTTAATTTTAAACTGTCTACACTGTCATTTTAATGACTGCAACAGTGCCAAAATAGCAACTTTTAGCATCAAGAGACTCAGTTTAGCCATAGTCTCCTTTCAGCGATTGCAACATGGACATATTCAGAGTAGTCCCTTGAACTTGTTTCTCATGTCTATTGTAAGAGAGGAAAAAAAAACCCACCCTTTTCTTCCTTCAGCGTGCACAAGTCAGCCGACAGATCAAGTAACGTACTGATTCAAACGTTAACACAAACTCCCCTCGGAGCGGGGCCGCAGCAGCCGCGGCGGCGCCCCCTAGCGGCCGCCGCGGCCACACGCGACCCGCCGGCGGCGGCGCCGCAGCGCGGCCCTTCCCCCGCACGTCGCTCCTCCTCGGGCCGCCAGCAGGGCCGTAACCCCCCCTCTCCCACGCTGGTCTAAACTCAGACCGCCGTTACCGCAGGTGCAGCCCGTGCAACTTCAACAGGTTGCGTGCTCAGAAAGCATCACATGGGTCTGCATTCACCGAAGGGAAAAAAAGTGAGTGGGCCCAGTGGGGTGGGGTGGAGGCACAGTGACCAGCAAGTTCCTCCAGGTTTTAAGTCTGAACCATCCTTATTCAGGCCAATATAGAATCTTGATCATACTCAATTTTCTGGGTTAAAAAAACATATTAAACAATGTATTTCATGCCTCTTTGATAGCTTATTCCCATAAAGCAGGAACAAGTTGATTTGTGACTATGATCCCAACCCTTTCAGAGAACTCAAGTAACAGACATCATTGCTCACTCAAGAGAATTGAGACTTCAGCAGCAAGACTCATGGACACAGAAAAAGGCAAGTACTCACAACTACTGGGATGGCATTACTAAGGAGTAAGCAAAAAGTTCAGAAGAAAGATTAGGTCTCTCTTGTGTTTGCTCTCCTGTCACAGGAGAGCAAACAGTCTAGTCATCTCTTTGCTCCAAGAGCAAATCTGGCCCTTTTCTACCTCTCCCTCTATGCATCAGGCACCAATCCAAAATAATGGGGGATGAACCTTCTGTCCTGAGATTTTTTGTTTTATTTAAATGAGTGCACAAAATTAAGCTATGTCCAAAGGAATACCAAAAATTAGCAATCACAGAAAGCACAGTGGCCCAGAACCCTCTGAAATGGAAAACTACACAAGTGCTCTTTCAAATGCTTTTACAAGTTACTACTAGCCTTGATTGAGTCATCTTGACTGAAGAGACTCTTGCAATTTTCAAATTAAACAGCATCCAAATTTAAGAGTGATATGGGAACCACAGAACAGAGCAGACCAATTAAAAAAAAAATCCCCCAGAAGATTTTTGTAATTTGTTTCTAGAACACCAAAATACTTGATTGTATTAAATAGTCGATTGCCTAAAAATTTTAAACAGCTGGTTGCACTTTCCTCTCAATATACACAAGTCACATAACTGAAAAATGATAGTACTATGTAACATACATAAAAATGAAGCTAATAAAGCACTGCAATTTTGTTACTCATATCTTAGCCTAACAACAATAAAAAGCTATGTTACTATATCTATGCAAGTTACAAAGCAGTTGTATTTCTGTATGTACCCACTGCAGACTGTTTTCTGGTCTTAAAAAAAAAGAAAAAAAATTACAGAGAGGAGTATAAGTCCCAGTTTCCTTTTCCCTATATTCCTAGTTTCCTCTCTTAGAGAGGTTTAGATGGGGACAGGAGGGAAAGCAATCAATTATACCAACATCCTTTGTTTTGCCTCCATACCAGAATCCCACTCCTCTGCAGGTCAGACCTTCTTCACTCTTCTTCTACCTTACAAACATTTTGGGGACATATCATTCTGGAGGCCTGTACATTATTCTATTGGAAGGACAGCAAATCAAAGCAGTACTGTTATGCCAGAAGGCATTAACAGGTACAACAGCTAATCAAGCTACAAGCAGGTTCAGAACTGCCTAAGCTGCACTATACATACAACTGAGCTACCGGGGGGGGGGGGGGGGGGGGAGGCAAGAGAAGCCAAACCCACCAAATTCCAATTGTTGCCACTACAATATTCTCTAAAGTTCTGTATCAAGGTGCACTGCTCAGAAATTAATACATGAGACTAGCACAACTAGCACAGAGCCTTGCAGACATTATTAACAAAAGTGCAAGAGTACCACCCATTCTGTAAACAATAAAAAAGTCACCCATAATTGTTTAAGTTAAAGCATTGGGGAAAGGAGAGAAAAATCAAGTCCAGGGACTTCAGAAGGTGACCTTCCTTCTCTTACAAGCTCAATTCAAGTTCGTTCCCTTTTACTTGAAAGCACCTTAAAATGCTACAGGCAGACCATTGAGTTAGAGAAGTGTCTAGTCCACAGTAAATTTTTTCCAGTGAACACCAATTAAGTATTTGAATTAGGCACACATTAAAAAGTAATTTAGCTAAAAACCTCTTCCTCTTTCAGTTACAATTTCCAGTTTCTTAATTTAAGAACTGTCAGTTGTTCAGGTTTTAATATGCTGTAAATATGAAAAACCTTCAAAAAAGTCTGGTCCTCTGCACCCTCCTTACAGATAAGCTTTGCACCCTCCTTACAGATAAGCTTTGCAAGATAAATTTTTCAGGAACAAATTTTTTTTATATGAATTAAACTCTCGTAGCTGGCAATCACTGTACAAACCTTTACATGAGATGAGACAGTGTGTTCAGCTTTAGATTATGAAAAGATTACTTTTTTAATATATGTAAGTTTACAGTGCACTTACTAAAATAAAATTTAAAAAAATCATATTACCCCATATAAAAAAGTATAAGTGTCATGAGCTACTGCTTTTTTCTTGCGCATGTGCTAGTAGAAAGTCTAGGAGAGCAAGTAACAGTCCACCAGCTGAAGCCTTGCAGCAGAGGCATTTTGCTATAAAACACGTGCTTAGAGGTATGAGAACGCCAACTATATTAAGCAGACACTCTTTACACTAAAACAGTCCACTTCATTAAACAACACAAGCCTGCTGTTCCTCCAAAGTTTCATTCTCTCATCTGAGAGGAGATATTTACACAGACCAGGATCGTTTCAGTGCAACTGAGCCAGTTTATGGGAGGCTTCTGCCTAATGTTAGCGAGACGAAGCCTCGTGCGCGGTTTCTCTTGCTTTGTTTCTCCAACACCTCTCCACAAGTATTTTAGCAACAAGACCCCCAGTCAAAACGAAGTCGGGACGCCCTAAATTTACCGCCCGGCGACCTTACGCCCCGCACCCCAGGCGCCCGCGGCCTGTCCCTCCGCGGCCGCAGGGGCCCCGCGGCCGCCACGGAGGCGCAGCTGACGAGGGGCGCACACGCGGGACACGACCCGGGGGAGAAGCCGGCAGGCTGCCGGTCGGAGGCGCCGCGGCCCCCGCGGGAGGGTGAGCGGGCAGCCCGGGCGCCGCGCGGCGGCCCCCGAGCCCCGACGGGGGCGGGCGGCCCCATTCGGGCGGGAAACCGGGCTGGGCCGCCGCGAAGCCAAGCGAGCGCGGGAGCGGGACGGCCGCGCTTACCCGGCCGGCGGCGGCGGCGCCGCGGTTCCTGGCGCCCACGGGCGTGGGCTCCCGCTCCTCGTCGCTGGAGAAGTCGGGCTGCGCGGCGGCGGGCGGGTTGCGGGCGGTGAGGTGCTGCAGGTAGAGCTGCACGTAGACGTCCTTGCGCTGCTCGCCGCCCGGCAGGCTCACATTGTTAGCGATCAGCTCGCTCTTCAGCTTCTCCTTGGTCAGCACCGACGGGTCCGCCAGGAACTCGGGCATCGCCGCCGGCTGCCGCCCGCCCGGGAGAGGCACCAACAAAGCGCGGGCAGAGGGGGCGGGAAGGGGGAGGACTCGCCTGCCCCGCGCCAGCGACCTAGCTCCGCTGCGGGCGGGCGCGCGCACCGAGCGCTTCTCCCAGACGGCAACAAGGCGCGCCCGGATTGGCGAGGAGGGGAAGGAAGCAGCCCCGCTATTGGCTGCCGGGCGGAAAGGGGCAGCGGCGCGCGGGTTCCCCCGACGTTAGTGCTTTGCGCGAGCAATGGTAACGCAGTTTAAATTCGGCTCAGGCGGGAGAGGCGCGCGAGGCGGCGCTGCCGTGGGGAGGGGGCGCTGCCCGCCGCTGCTCCGTCCCCCTTCCGTCCCCCCTTCCCGCCCCGCTGCCTCGCTCCCTCCAGGCTCCCCCATAGCGAGGGTCCCTCACGTGGCCGCGGGGGACCGGCAGGGTGTTTTCCCTTGCCGGGAGAGGGTGAGCGCACCCCGCTGGGGTGGTGCCTCGGGCCCGGCGCCGCGGGGCAGGGCTGGCGCGGCGCTCATGACCTGCCGTTGCTGGGACCGTGCCGCTGGCTGCGTCACCGCCGCGGCTCCGCGGGCACCGGCTTCCCCGGCGCGATCGACTTGCAGAGCTTGTCGCATGGTTGTCTGTAGTTTGCTCAAGCGATTGCCTTGCAAATACGTTTAAAGCGTTTTCTCCCACAGTAACCGAACTTTGTTAGCGGTAACGAAGTGCTTAACTTCACCAGCCGGGAGGAGAAACCCAACCGGGAAAGCGCTAGCGAATCTCTTAGTGCAACCGCTGCACTTGTGATGAACGTTATGTTAAAAAAAATGCTGGAATCCCTTCTAGCGTATTGAAAAACGTGAAAGGCGTGTAGTCACTGTGTCGGGTTGACTTCAAAAATTGCACAATAGTCTCTCCCTACTGAGGAAGCGGTAGGACTGATCCGTAAGACTGCAAAGTCGTGAGGATAAGTGAGTTAAATCTTTCTGCATTTACGTAGTGCTTGCTGGGAGCGTACACTGCTATAAATCTTTAATAAATTGTATGGCGTGAAGTTTAAAATTTAGATCTGAATATACATTTTATGTTTGTGAGAAGTATTTTGCAGTATCACAGCTAAGAAGAATTGAAACGTGAATCTATTTTAATTTGTCCATAAAACATGGATGTGAAACCAGATGGGAAACCACTCCTTTATGTCCCTAAAAGAGAATGGTTTTAAATTGCCGTTGAGAAAAAGAACTTCCTCTGCTTTTGGTTTGTTCAGTCATTGACAACAGCGGTTATCATTTGTGTTTAGCTAGCCATGGCTAGCGTCTTGGCTAGATGAAACTGCTGAGGGTCATTTTTGTGAAAGGGAATTTGCAGGAGAATCAGGGACCCACCCACAGAAAGTGGAAGACTTTGACTATTTTCAGTGGTTGAAAAATTACTGTAAGCTTGCCTAAAAATGTGAAATATGCTGAAAGTGAAATCCAAAAATACTTCCTATGTAGGACCCTCCCAAATGTCTGGAATTTTTTAGCTTTCCTGAGTGTGAGAAAGAGATTTTCAGTCACGCAGACTTCTTTGATATGAAAAGACTGAATGCCTTCTAAATTACCACAGGTTTTTAGCTTAGAGTTTTGCCAGCTTTACAATTCTTAACCTCTAATGCCACACGTAAAAATGAGACATGTTGTTTATGTTGCACTACACTATAAATTTTGATTTTCTGTCTGTGTGTTTAAAAATTATCCTGAGTTCAGTAGAGTTTTTGGATAACATTTAATCCATAACGAAATATACCTTTATAATTTGCATTCATGTTTAATCTTTGCCTAATAATACATGGTGAAATTGTGAAAACTGTAAATCCATTAATGACACAGACATTTAATGAAGTGCTACAGACCTGCTCTTACAGATAGCAAATTGAGAGGGAGAAATAACTATCACAAGAGCTCAAACATTCCAGAATTTGCACACAGCTAAGGTTCATTTAATTCTTTCATTTAATTCTGAAACATCACTATGTGATATGTGCTAATTTGTTGCATCAAAGTGAGAAACAGCCTTGGGAACATCTTGTATTGTGGTATGTACTAATTTGTTACATCAGCGAGAAACAGCCTTGGGAACATCTGTGGGAACATCCTACAGCCTGTGGTGGGGGGCATGTACCCCGCCTGAGAAAACTGAGCTGAGCTAGCGAAGCGGCAATGTTAGTTTAGATAGCCTAATATGGCACACAATGCAGAGGAAGACTCCAGCCTTCATCCCCACGACCACCAGAGGGCTGAAGAAGACCCCCTAGCAACAGCCGGCGCAACCACAGAAGTTACAGGAGGTGCCCCGTATACCCGGAACTGGAATCGCATATAAGGAGACTGTGAGGGGGGGTTGCGCGCGCCGTTGGTGGAGCAGGAGACTCCCCCCGGCCGCCCAGCGCTGTTTTGCTTACTTGTGACTTGCTCAATTATTTTATAAATTGGAATTTATGCAACCTGGCCCCAGTGGTTGTCAATTTGTCACGTTTACCTATAACAACTAGGTTTTTAATTTAGGGAGAGTAGGTTCTCCCTCCAAAGATCAACTGACAAAAAATTAAGCCTAATTACTGGTAATTGTGGGTTGTTGCTTGAAGGGATGATCCTGCTTTCTATCCTGGCCCAGGTCATGCACTCCTGACACTTTCTTTTGCTGGATCCTGTAATTTTGCAGCCAGATCTGTGTGATGGACTGCTGGGCCTGTACAGTTGCAAGATTTGATGCAAATGGAAAGGGCAGGGATGGACAGGGCAGAGCAAGACTAACCATTTTGTGACAACCTGTGGTCACACTAGATTGGGTAGAATATGAAACCACACCGTGAAAACAGCGACTCTAACAGATCTTCTGTATGGCTTTAGATGAACTCCCTATTGCAAGCCAGAGGATATTATCTGGTGATAATCTGGAATGCTTAGAACAGCACACCTATTTTGACAGTGGTAAAGGGATGCAAGCAGATCGCCCCTACTTCTTACATCTGTCTCTTTCTCACTGCTAAAATGGGGGCATAAGACATTTCGTAGAGCAGGGAAACACGCAACAGACCATGCATCCAATCTAGTTTTCCTCACTTTTTCTGAAGTAGATCTCTCTATCTTAAAACATTTATGAAGAACCTGCATAGTTATTTTCAAGGGATACACAGACTGTTTTAATGAGATGTATTTATGTAGCTTAATTTTTGAGTTACCTCTTAACTGATGCAGATTTAGATTCAGGCTTTTCTAAATTATTTGATAGCAATTTACCCTTTAACACAGCTAGCCCCAAAAGGGAAAGAACCCAGGCTACTATAGGGAAAGAACAAGTCAGAAAGTAGTCAGGTAAGTGAGATGTTTTCAGACTGGCAAATTCACCATATGGTGCTGAGAAACTAAGCAACTGCAACATTTTTAGTGGTTGTCTTCAGAAACTTGGAAAGGACAGGGAACATTCTGAAAAAGGGTAAATAAAAAATGCTCATCTTTAAAACAGAGCTCATCTTTCATTCCTGGGAAAAAAATATTGCTAGAAATAATCAAAGAATTTGTAAGCATTTAGAAGATAAGACGATGATCAACAGTGTGCCCAGAAGAAATCATGTAAAGCCAATTTCCTTCTGTGATTAAGGGCCTTGTAGATTGTGAAGCAAGAACAGGAGTCATATATCCTGACTGTACCAATGTCTTTCAAATTATGTCACACAATATTCTCAAAAGCAAGTCAGGAGAACATGGAATAGATTAAATTGGTAGGTGGTAGGTACATAGTTTCTGCAGAAACTATCAATAGTTCACTAACAAACTGGAATAATATGGAGAGCAGGATTCCCCATAGGGATGTCTGGGTTCTCATTCTATTCTATACAGTATTTCCATTAAAAATCTGGGTGATGGAATAGAGTGCATACTTATTACATTTGCAGATACTATGAAGCTAGCAGGGACTGCAAGTATATTAGAGGACAGAATTCGAATTCAAATTAATTCTAACAAACTGGGAAGTGATCTGGAAAAAGCAGAATGAAATTAAGTAGGGTCAAGTGCAAAATACTGAAGCAGGAGTAATCAAGTGAACGAATATAAAATGGGGAACAGCTGGTGAGGTATCAGCCCTGCAGAGGAGGTGCTGGCTGCCATGGTGAATCACAAGCTGACCCTTAGTAATAATGTCATGATGTTATGAGAAAAAAATGTACTAACTATAGTCAGCAAGGAAATGAAGCAGTTCTCCTATTCTATTCAGAACTGGTAAAATCTGAGTCAGCTGAAATACTGGGTCCAGCTCTAGGCACTTAAAAATGCAACTCATTTGGAAAGACTCCAGAGGCAAGCAATACAAATAATCAGAGGCCTAGCAAACACAGTCTATTACGCTAGAACAGAAAGCCATGGATAGACATAATGAATTTCAAATATGTAAGAAGCAGCTATAAAGAGGAAGGGAATAAACTGTTCTCCATAGCCGCTGACCAAGCACAAGGAGTACTGGCCTTAAGTTGCAACAAAAGAGACATCAGGGTTGAACTACATACATTACCTTCCTAAGAGTAAGGATAGCAAAGCAATGGAATAGCACAGTTAAGGAGACACTTCTATATTTGAAGTGTTTTAAAGATATATGGAACAAGTATTATCCTGTAAAAAACAATGTCATTTATCTCCAAAAAATGTATTTTGATGATTCTGCTGGCTCTGTTTTCTAAGACTTCTATATTCTCTTCATTCTCTGCCATGTTTTACAACACTAATAAATGATTCTTATAAACTTAGAATGTTATCTGTGACATGTTTCTCTCTTTCCCTAAAATTCAGACCCTTGACAAACTTTTCTGTTTCCCTCTTAATGAAATGTCATTAAGCCTCAAAGTTTCCAGTCCACCTGAATCACTAAGGTACTGGTTCTTGAACTTGCTATCTTATATCTAGATCAATGTAATGTATTTTCTGTGGCCTTTGGGTTTCGGCACTTCAGTCTGTGGCTACTTTGAGAACATACTTCTCTTCCATGGCTTGAAACCATGATCTTCTGAAATACTTTTTCTGGCACCCTCCTCTCCATTCCCACCAAATCAGGTTTTTGTTTGCCTTCAGGGTTTTTAAACACAAAGCCTTTCCTAGCTCTTGGTTTGTCCTGTTCTGCTTGCTTCCTCTGGCTTTACTTTCATCCTTTTCATGTGAACTTCTGTACTGAAAATAGGGTCTTCCTGACAAACTTTCTGCTTCTCTCCTATTTAAAATTTAAACCTGCCTACTCCTTTTGACTTTTTCTCATCACTTCCACATACTTGTAGAGTGTTTTTTGAGTTGTCTTTGTAAAATTAAAAGTGTAAGATCTTTGGCACATTTTTTAGCTTTTAAGTGGGATCTTAGAAAGTCTGATATACACAAACATTCTAAATAAAAAATGGCTTTTTTATCCAACAAGATCTTTATTATTATGCTGACATGATAATAATCATGCACCATGAGTCCAGTTTAGCTACGTACTTAAACTTACTTTCAGCTGCAGCACCTGTGCTGCATTCCTTAAGGAACGGATGCATGTATTTAAATGGTTAATTATGAATGTTGCTGACTGTTTTGGTAAATCAAAATGTTGTTAGTGGTCTCTGAAATTCAAATTAGCTGCAAGCAAATTTTCTGAGTCATTCATGCATCCCAATCATGTTATGCTCCAGAACCTGAGAAACCTGAAAGGTTTATTAAAAAATAATAATAATAATAATATGCAAGTTTAAATAATTTCTTGTCTCTTTATTGCTTTGCTGTTAGGTTCAATTTTTATATCATGCCTGCTCTATAGGGACACTGAAATCTAGCAATAACAAGGACTGCACATATTCATTATTCTTTCTGTACAAGGAACAATTTTGGACCTTCCCACTTCTCAATATTTATTAAGAAATGAAAAGACAAATAATGTGAAATCCTGATGTTGACCTGAGCAGTGTATCATGAGCCAATATATTTGAGGACTCACTGATGAGTTTGTTATGTAAGTAGCAGATGTACTGTATACAGAAACAAATAATTAAATACATGTATTTTGAACAATGTTTATTTGTGGTTCAGCAAAACCTTTATGATACTGAAATGGCTCATACAGCATAGCATTTACACACATCACTTTCCATCAGATGCATTGCACAGAAAAAGTCTTAGGGTCCCCTGAACTTCTTTTAGGTTATTTTAGGAATTTCATGAACAGACTTTTGCAATTTAGGCCTTCAAAGTACTGAATAGAAAGCAGCTATGAATCATACAAGTTTATTCCCTTCATTTTTCCCTTTCTACCTAGGTGTTCTGCAATAAAGTCTTGAAAGATCTGACTTCAAGTACATATGAAAAGCTAAGTTAGCTAACTATGCAAATTGTAAAATGTGCCTCACTATTTTTAATGGACTAAATGAGATAATGAAAATGAATATTTAGACAATGGAACAAACATTTTTAATCTTGTCGCTTACTTATCTGTTGGATACTGTTTAGCCCTTGCAAAAGGGTACCCAGAAAAACGGGGTCTGCACTTTCCAAGATCCCAGTTCTTCCTGGGCTCTTTGAAAGCAGCCTGTTCGGGCCCGCAGGCCTCACCCTTCCAATTCAGGGCAGGTTGTTGTGCGCTACTGCGGTCATATCGGGGAAGGAAAGCAGTTCCTTTGTTTCCTTTCCCCCCCTTTATACTTTCTGGCTGAAACAGACCCACCATTCCCCCCAAATCCTTGCTGAAGGAATCCCCAAAGCCAGATGTTTTCCAAACACCTGTTTCTTGTGTTTGTTTCTCTCTTCAGGCTGCCTAGTCAGTACTGCTGGTACCCTTTCACCCATTCAGAGAGCCCCCATTTTATACTTCCGCTCTCCTTGTCGGACTCGAGCAAAATGATGAGCCCCTAAATGTGTTACCTGGTTAAAGCAATCAGGTTTCTCTTTAAAATTAAAAAAAAAGAAAAAAAAAGAAAAAGAAAAAGACAGTTCACGTCTTGTTTCCTCCAAGATAATGGAGATTAAGGCGAAGGAGGAAGAAAAAAGAAAGGGAAACAAAAAGCAAGTGACCCCGACGTGATTCGAACACGCAGCCTTCTGATCTGGAGTCAGACGCGCTACCGTTGCGCCACGAGGTCCTGCTGAGCAGACGCGCGCAGAGCCTTAGAACTCGCCCATGACGGACCGCCGGTGGGACATGGCCCGGGGGACCTCAGGGGCCGGCGCCGGTGAAGACCCCCTTCTCACTCCCCTATGGCGACCTCACAGATTACAACCGCAGGTACGTTAACGCCCCTCACAGCGCCCTCACAGCCACTCCCAGCCCCTAACAGCAAGGGCTTCTCGCTCCCTGGGTTGTGCCGCGCTCACCTGCCGCCATCCACAGGCTCGCGGGGTCCCGGCTCCCCCTCCACAGTCCTCGGGCCGGTTCTCGCCGCCCCGACCTCCTCCCTCCCGCCCCTCCGCCACATCCCCCCCACGGCCGTTAACCACTAACAGGGGGCGGCTGTTATCTGCATAAAATGGATCCGGCGGAAACAAAATTTAAGGTAGTTCCTCGTTAGTATAGTGGTGAGTATCCCCGCCTGTCACGCGGGAGACCGGGGTTCGATTCCCCGACGGGGAGACCGCAGTTTAAGTTTTTGGTCTCCCCTTTCCATCGCCTTACCCCTCCCCCCCCCCCAAAAAAAAAGCGCGGGAAAGAAAACGGCGCCACGCGCTGACGTTTTTGCCGCGGGGCGGGGGGAGGGGAGAATAACGGCCCGGCCGCGCGCGCTGCTCCCACCGAATGACGCGGGGCGGGGCAACAAAAGGCGTAAGCGCCTCTCCCCGTCGGGGAATCGAACCCCGGTCTCCCGCGTGACAGGCGGGGATACTCACCACTATACTAACGAGGAGTCGCGGGGATTTTCGGCGCCGCCCGCACTGCCGCGGCGGCTCCGCGCGGCGCGGCTTCCCCGCGCACTGCAAAGCCGGGGTGGAGGGGGGGGAATGAAGGCTCCGCTATGGCTCTTGTTTTTCCGGCTCATTTAGGCTCGTGTTTGCTGGGGCGGGGAGGCAGACGTATCGCGGTCTCCTGCCGATAGCTCGTCTTCCCTCCCGTCCCATAACTGAATGGTTTGGGGACCCTCACGCACAAATCCAGGAGAACAACTGTGGAAGGAAATTAGCAGACTCAGGGCAGTGAGGAGCGAAGCAGCAGCTCGGATATCTTTGCATTCGTATTTTTGCATCTGGTTCATGTAGACAGTTTTTTTTTTTTCCCCTGGGAACTTGGGAAGCGCTTGAGTCAGCAGTCCTCGGAGTGAAAGCACCTGCTTCTTACCTACCCAAAAAGGGAATGAGAGAAATGGAAACCAATTACTCTGGAATTTGAGAGTAAAAGGCTGAAGGACACATACTGACTATATAGCCCAATACTGATTCAGTCAGCAGTAACATGGTTGTAAGTTTGCATCATGGTGACATTATACAGGGAACTATATTTAATTTACTAGCTTGTTAGATGAATTAACACCATACGTAAATGGACGATGAGAACAACCAGCATTCTTGTTTGATGGTCTCTGCTACTGCTAGTATTTCTTTGGGTAAAAGGACCCCAGGCTAGCTTGTTCAGATGAGCATGGCTTAAAAAAAAAAGTCAATCCATATGTAGATGTCTAAATATAAATGACCTATAGCTGAAGCATTTCTAAAAATTGGGCTACTCATTTAAGTATCTGGGTATAAATGTGTTCCTCACTGCATGCAGCAAATTTGAAAATTTTACCCTGATAAGTGAGAAATAAAGTTTCCTAATAATTTCATTACTGTGCAGGTAGTATAATTAGATGAACCAGTGGAGCTATGATTAAGTGATAGGCTTGAAACCTCTCAGAGCAGGGTCAAAACCACTGTTGCTAGGCCAGTCTAAACTTGCTGTGCAGGTTCAAATTTTATACAAGAAATGTTTGATGGTTAACTTAATGTGGGAGACTTTATACTGGATCAAATATTGCCTGTCTGCATTTTGTCGGACCACTCACAATCGATTAGTTTAGGCCAATCGTGTCTCAGTTCCTTCTGTTCCTTGATCCTTGTGGTCACACAGCTCAGATGTGACTGACCTACAAATGCTGGCGCTTACGGCAGCTGGCCCTTCCTTAGCTGCTGCCCTTGGCCTCAGAACTTGCTTTGCATCAGACTTCTGCACAGACCTCTCCTGGGGCTGTCTCCTTTTGGAACAGGGCTTCTGCTGCTGCACCATCTTTTGCAAATTTTTGGCACTTTCAGACTACCAGACCCAGGCTTACAGCAAGTCGTGTAGACATTTTTTGTGTTCTTCAGCACTGAGGGCAAAAGTGGATCTGGCTTGGATTTGTGGACCTAATGGAGATATGGGGAAAGGCCACTGTGTGAACAAATTCATGAAGCAACATGTAGGTACTTCAGTGTAGGTACAAGAGGACTCTGCAGAGCCAAAGCCAAGGATCTGAAGAGGGTCTAAAAGAAGAACAAGGGGTTTAATGGCCACTGCAATCCAAGGAGGACACCTTGCAAAACTATGAGGAGCTTGAGCAAGTTCGCCAATATAGTTTTCATGGCACTGGCAATTCTATAGCAGAGCACTCATACCTCTTCTGCAGTTCACCATTTTAGGGAAGCACTAAGATGAATGTAAGTGTGATGGCTGCTCTGCACTGATGGAGGAATTTTGCAAGAAGAGAAGCAGAGCTGTCAACAACCAGGACCTCTTCAAGGTCTGCAAGGTCTATCCTCTGCAAGGTCTATCCTCTGCAAGGCCCCAGGATCAAGTGACACAAAGTTTGCAACAGCCAACTTAAGATGGTCTCTCCCTGTATTTTCTTTGTTATGTTTTTCCCCATTTTCAATTTCTTAACATATTGCTAAGGGTGTTTTATCAGAAAGGCAGGTTGGTATTGACAGTCCTTGGCCGTGCCTCAACCCACTGTCCTGCTCCTGCATGCCCACTCCAGCCTGTCCTCCTCCTGCGTGCTTCCAGCCTGTCCTAGGATTTTTGCCAGGTATCAGTGGTCTTGCTCACTCCATGGCCTTGCTCTTATGTTCCATTAGCTTAAGTTGCTGTAGACATATGCTGGTAATTAAAATAAAAAGCTGATCAGAGGCACACCTAGAAATAATCATAATTGATTCTATCCTTGAAAAAGTGCTTGGTGGAGAGAAGCAGAACTAGGCTTACACATGCTCCTTCTCTCATGTAATCAGTATACACATGTCCTTAGCTAGCATGTCCTCCACACATCCTTCCAACTAGGGCAACCCTGAGCCAAGACTGCCAGCCAATATGTAGTCTTACACTCTTGCACAACTTCATCCCACTGTCTATGTAGCAGAGAACATGCATATCTACTAAAAATACCTACTGTGACCTGAGCTGGTGATGATGATCTTTAATTAGCCCTGAAGAAGGGTTAGCCAGCTGTCCTGCTGAAACGTGAAAATGATGACCACCTTTTTTTTCTTACTAAGTTTATAGGCACTTCTGAAGCCAGACTTTCAAAGACATCATTGTGTGCTCCAAATTAGAACATGACTTATCTACAGCTGTGTAAGAATGGGAGTTGGAAGAGACATAGAGGTGTGAGTCAGTGAATCAGAAGGGTAGTTTTGAAGTGGATTGGCTATTATAGTGCTACTATGACTCCGAGTTAGGCAGCAAATTCCTTCTCTGTTGATTTGTCACAGAGACATACTAGCATAAAGCAGGACAGGTACTAGGAGCTAGTAGCAATGTTGCAAGGTCTGTGAAGGATCTGCTTCCTTTTCAGGACCTGTATTAGCTATTTGTCCAGTGCTAACAACCATGTTCCATGCTTTCCTCATCATTGCACCAGCTTTGTGCTCAGAAGTCACTGGAAACCTGCTCAGTGGAGCAACAGGCATCTGCAAGAGGCCCTTTATGACCATCAGCAGGACTTGGGCTGGGATCTAGCTCAGCATTGTAACTGGAAGCTAGTTACCTCCTCTTCAGCTTGCTTAGGGCCTTTTGCAATTGAGTTTTGAATACCATCAAAGATAGGAGATTTCACAACCTCTTTGGCTGGAACCTGGAATAGGTTGCCCATCCTCATGGTGAAGAATATTTTCCTTATATTTACTTGAAGTTTTCTATGTTGCAAGTTGCATCAGTTGCCGCTTGTTATTTTGCTGTGCAACTCTGGGAAGAATCTGGCTCCATCTTCTCTATACCCTCCCATTAGGTGGCCAAAGACAACAGTTAGATCACCCCTGTCAGCCCGTTTCTCTAGCCTGTCAAGGTCCCACTGAATGGCAGCCCAGCCCTTGAGCATATCAAGTGCCCCCCTCAATTTGATGTCATCCACGTGTCACTTGCTGATTGATGGTTGTTTGCCATGTCAGCAAACATATATTGTTAATGGCACAAAGAGGTTCAGCACAGCTGACACTGGCTCTAGCAGCGTGACCTGACAAGGATCTATACTGTCAAACTGCTCATACTTTACTGCCATGTAGACCTGGCCCTAGTTCTAGCACCGCAGTTGCCCCAGTGTGACACTGGACTCCTTTTGCAGGTCTGAGACGCAAATTGCAAAGTGCAGCACTGCTGCCTTCTAATTGGAGGCACAGCCTGGACCCCTGGCAGAAGGCTGGACTGACCAAAATATCCTCACAGTGCAATGTGGGATACAGGCAACATATTTATGGCTAACGCTGGTACAAAATCAAGGTACTCTGTGCTATCACTAATTTGAAGTAGCCATTTAAAATTTTGCCATGCAACAGTGTCTTGAACTAAATCAAACCCATTACACCAGGACATTCTCTAGTATAAGCTGCTCATTCAACCACACTCAAAAATGATGCCTTTATTAAATACATTAAGCTTTACACAAACATGGTTTTGTCTCTTCTGCAGTTTATGGAGCTGTGTGGAAAGTTTTAACCAGGGCTGGTCTGTGCTAAGGGTAGGACAAAATGTAGTTAGGGCAGTTCCTTGCACCAGCAGTTCTCTCCTAGCTGTAGTTCTCGCAATGATCCAGGTAGCCTGGAGCAAATAGAGGTAGACCTCAGATCCAACAGTTGCTGACAACCTAAATTTTGTGAGACAGGCCTTCATCTCCTTGCCAGATTGTACAATAACACAAGTAATTTCATCCCATTTACTGTAATTTTATGTTCAATGGGAAAAAAGGACCTTCTATAGTTGCATAAATTAGTGCTTCTAAATCAGTGTAAAACACAAACCCTAGAAGAGAAACCAAGCCCTTCACTGATGTGGTCTTTAGGAGTTCCCATCCAGAAGAGCTGCTTTGAACTGAATGCATTAGATTCTGATTACTCTTCATGTGCATTTTTATGCTCTTATTGCTGCCCATTCACACATATCCATCACTCTGTCTGCTCTTTGTGTTCTGTTTTCCATTTCATTTTTGCCCGTGCCCTCACCCTGTGAAGTTCACAGCACAGGACTTAATGAGCTTTTTGGTAAGAATTTTTTAGTTGGACAATGGCATATTCAATTATGGGTCTTATTTCTGTACAGTTTTTGGCCTTAAACAATTTCTGTCTAGTGTAATGCATGTTTGTTGTGCTGTTGCTATGACTTAATGACCTTTTTCTGTTCTAATGGATTTTGATCAAGCTAAAAAACCAAAGTTTTAGAAATTATTAGAAAAGTTAATTTACATCACATAGGGGAATGAGTGACCAGACATCCCATGTAAAATCAACAGGTGAAGTGCTGAAGAAATTCTGGGTAAAGGGGACTGTGACATTGCATGCCAATGCCAGGCGTATCACTGGGAGGAGGGAATTAAGGGATTTTCCCCTATTAGCATGCCTAGTGTAGTTTGTACAGTACTAAATGCAGCCACACAGCTGGGCAGCTTCCTCTCTGTTTTGTGTCCTGTGAACTCACTAATAAATGGAGCCTTTTAAAAACTTGTTGGAAGAATCTCGGGGCTTGAAAATTTATTTCCTAAGAATTGTGAAATAAAACAGACAAAAAGTGCCCATGTGGAACTATGTTTTCTGTTTAGGTGAAAAACACTCTGAAGGAAGAGTTGAAATAAGAATCTAGCCATTTATATTTTTATAACCCAGGTTACATATAATGGATACTCCCAATAACACTAAACACCTTACCAAAGGCATTCTGTATTCTGATTACTTAGGCTCTCAGAAGGGGTTGCCAAGTAAATGTACTGAAGAGATGCCATAAAGAACTGGAAAATTCAATTAAGCAAAGAAAAAGTGGAGGCTGGCTGACTGTAATGAATGACTTCGACTTTAAAATAGCAAAAAATTGAGAGATGACCTGCTTAGAAATCAAGAGATTGGCCTCAGTAATTAAAGGGAAGAAGGTTGATCAAATTTGTGTGCAGAATACACCTAATTTGATTAACAGGTTAAATAGTTTCAGTATCATTCCAAAAGAGCATTTATGCAGCAAAACCCTGAGGAACAAACTTTTGCACACTGCAAAAGCAAAAACTGCATAGGAGGTGTACTAATATTAGTGTATTTTGTGTAATGCCGTTCTGGATACTAGACTATCCCTATCATATGAGTACAAGAATAGTCATAACTTTCTAGCTACGATATTAAGATGAAAGTCTGCAGTGGATCTAAGCAAGACAGTATTGGTCTGACTTGGTCTGACATAGGACTTTTCTTATCATCTTGAAACTTGTAATTTGCTTCAAAAATAGACTAATGATGTAGTGCCTCAGAAGGAAAATTCTGGAGATAAACATTTGTAAAAAATCAAATACTGTCATACACAACTATAATATTTACTATCGTGTCCAACTGTCACATCATATCTGTTCTAGGTGTGAACACCTATTATTCAAAAGAAAAAGAAAAAGTAATATTAAACGAATCATGAATCTAACAAAGCAAAATAAAGACAGAAAAAGCAAGGAATAGCAAAATTCACAGACAGAAATCCAGTAAAAAGCACAAATAGATTAAAGAAAGATATCTGAAGCAAGATGTCATGAAAAAGAGGCTTCACATGGAGAAATGTGTGATAATGTGAAGAGGATGGAGAGACATTTGAAGCTCTCAGCTTTACAAAACTGTGAATGAGAGAACTTGCAGGGAACGTAACTCTTAGGAAGGTGATTTTCAAAAACTTCTTTCCTGCATTTTGCTGCTCAGTAGGCATAGACACCATGCAGAAGTGCAGGCCAAGTAATTACGATGGGAAAACTGGAAAGTCTAAAACAACGATGAACATCTGGAGGAAGTGTTATTAAAACCAAGAGTGTTTCAGCATCTTCATGAAAACTCTGTGCCTGCTTAAGATACAAAATTAGAAATACGCGAAAGACCCTGCAGGAGACTTGAAAAAAAGTCTTCGCTTCCATATCAGAACTTACTAATGCCACAGACTTTGAATAGCCTACACTACTATAGTACTGAAAAATCACTAGGTAAAAAATATGTTGACATATTTGTCAGTTTAATGCAGTAGTTGACACAAGGGAAACTGACCTCACCTTGAAAATACTGCCAGAATCTGTGCTGGAAGTATAAGGGGAAATGTATATGTGGTTTGCTGATTTTGAGAAGGCTTCGAGAAGTTTCAAAATGACAGCTATGTATCACTGAAAAAGGTAATGATGACTCACAGAATCCAGAGTTTAGAAAACTCAGTATTTTAAAAAGAAAGGAGCCCTGTGAATTGATATTAAAACATCAAACTGCATCGTCAAGGTACATTTTGTCTGTGAAGATATTTGGTCTAAGTAGAAAGCATAACTTATGAAAGTTTGGAATCATCTTAATGGCATCTGAGTTAACAGAGTTTTTACAAAGAATACAATGTATGCTAGCAATCTTTTTCTATGAGTTCAGTTAGAGAAGAACTGCAGATCTTGATGAGTGTTTTGAACAAAATTATGATAAATGTTAAGAAAACTTAAACATAATAATGTTAAGAAAACTTAAACATAGTAAGAGCAGTCTCAGCAAAGGACAAAGTTGACAACTCATTTATTTTGTCAGCCAAGCATTAGATCAAAGCTACCAGCACACTAGCAATTTATTGTAGTACTGGCCTCACTGTGGGTTCCTGATTCTTCAGTTGTCCCCATTTACTACTTCATTGTGTGTTTTGCATGAGGAAGAGAATAGCTTCCTTTCTAGACAAAATCATGGCTTGACTGGCTAATAGTTTCCTCCCTTCTCCCTTCCTTAGGATACAGGCGCCACATGGCACAGAAAGTGCTGTAATGATTTCCAGTAATCCATGTGCACAGGGAAACCCTGAGAAACCCCAAAAAGATCTCATGGCTTACAAAAACCAGTCAGGCTTAAGTCTCATTTCAGTATTTGATTTTTATCTTTTCCATGCACAGCACTATTACTCCTACGTCTAGCTTCTCCACTTTGCAGTCATTCTCTTTCTTGCCTTTTCTTCTCTGTATTTGCTATTCTTTTTCCCTTTTTTGGTCTTCTGCTCTTTCTCGCCAAGAAAAAAAAGATGCTCCAGGTCTTGTCTGAGCCACAGGGATGCAAAAGAGTGACCTGGAGGCTGGAGGAAATTGCTGTTCTTGTTCAGCTGGGTCAGGAGAGGATCCTGGGACTGGCCTTTTTTGCTACTGAGGCAATTTTCAGGGGGTGAAAGAGCAATGGAAGAAAGTGGTAGGTTTTTAGATTTAGCAGATGGAAGAAGGAAAATGGTATAATATAAAACATTAAAAATCCCTTACGAAAATTAATTGCCGTTTCCAAACATTAATCATGATAGAGAAAAGCAAATGGGCACATTCACCAGAGATTGCTTAAGATGTGATGGATGGTTAACCATCCTGTTCAACTGTAAAATCCTGTTTCAACTGTAAAAAAAATGAATCAGAGTGCACTTTAATTTTGAAACAAGAGATGAATATTTAAAATCAGTTGAATAGCCAAAACCACAAATGAGGAACTGTTGAGAACGATGTACTTAGAGCACAGCTGCTTGAAAGAAGGGTATACCACTACCATGTATCTGCAACACACTGCCTGACAATCACCAAGTTACTCTAATTCTAGTAAAATCGAAGGAAAAGCAACAAGAGGATAAAAAGATCAGAGGCATTGCTAAGTAGGGTCAGGTTCAGAGAAGACTGGACATTTTATAGCTTTCTCACAGAGGACAAGGATGGGAGATGGTGATCTGCAATAACTGACTTGGAGATGTCACTTCAGAGAGATGGGAAAAAGGCTGAGGATTTTGTGAGTGGCAATATCTGAAGGGAGACATCATCGTGATGACAGTAAATGATTAAATAATGGGTGATTAAATTGCAGTGCAATGCAAAATAATACATTTATTCCTGGAAGAAAAATTTAGGAAAGGTTGGGTTTTTTTTTTTCATTAGTGTTCCTCATCATGTATGATCAGAATGGGGAGGATATTTGTACTTCAAAAAGAACAAACACTGTGTTAGACAATAATCTTTATTTCTTTCTGCTATTTTGCAGGATCTTTCCTTGAGTTCAGTTGGGAAAGACTAGACTTTCAAGTTTGCGGTTGCGTTGGCTCCCTCTGGTGGCATTCAGAGATGCTCTACAGTCTAGGAAAATGATTCAAAATTAGTTAGAAATCAGAAAAGGTGGTTATTATTTTATTTTAATTGTTGTATTAAAAAGAGAAGACATAAATAAATCTCTTAAATCCAATTGAGCTTACACATAATCTGCTTATAAAATGAAATTCTGACAATCTGGGTCAAAAGGGCTCATGAAAGCATCATTTGTTTCCCTACCTTCACAGCCTCTTTACTGAATTCATGGATAGCATTTTGCTATTTTGCGTTTGGAAAGGAGAGGAGTTAAAGCTATGCCTTTGCTCTGGGACTGGCCTGTTTCACTCGGCAGCAAAAAGCAATCAGTCTCTTACAGAAAGTTTTAATGGAAAATTTTCCATTTTGAAATTAAGGTGCTTGGCAGTTGTTGCCATTTGCATCCTAGGAGTTCTTGCCGGAGCTCAAACAGATGTGCAGCAAATGCCAGTTTTTGTCCGTATGTTTTTAATAATGAATGTGGAGAACAGAGGAAAGGAAGGATAGAGAGGAGCAGGAAATGAGGAGGAAGTTAGATCATTTCCTCTGCTTATGCCTGCAGGAAGGACCCACATTTTTGGACTTTTTAAAGGATGAAAGTAAAAGTTTCATCTAGAGTTAGGTAACTCTGCAGTTACCCGTTCTCTGCCTGGTAAGACTGACTGAGAGGAACAAAATATTTAAAGTTACATCATCAGTGATCCCAGTCCCCTACCTCTGCTGTCTAAGCCCTCATTACTGAACATGAGGTTTCCCAATGAATGAAACCTCCTACCCCTTCTTTTCTATTTATTTTTAATATTACCTGAGAGTTCAAGGAGTACTGCTTGGAAGCAGAGAGTGAGAACAGTTTCTGGTCAAAGTAACTCTGCTCAGTATTGCCTATATTAACATTCTTAGACTGATACACTGGTGTACTTTTAACAGTAGCATGTTAGAAACCATGAAAAGAAGACCAGGGAAAAAGTCAAAATTTTCTGTAGAATAACTGATCATATTGGAAGAAATGTTGTATGTTCTTCTGTTTAAATGGGCGAGGGGGACACAGTCTTTACTGAGATAGTTTAAGAAAAGTAAAAAGGGAAATGCTCAAAGTGAAATGTTTAAAATTTTTTAGAACAATCTGTTTTGAAATGACATTAGGACTATGCTTTTTCAAAGCAACTTCAGTGCTAAATACCAGTAATACTTTGCACTTCTGTCACAGTTCAGCTGAAGATGACAAATTGTCTGATCTGGTCAAAATCCTGATGTTACAAACTCTTCAGTATAAGCAAAACGATTCAAATAAAGTTATTAGAGAATTTTTTTATGAATTTATTAGACTAGTGACTCTGAATTTTCAGCTTTTCAGAAGTACTTCAGACAGATTATTTCAGGTTTTGCCCTCTCCCCAAAAATCTGTAACTAACTTTGAGCACGAGCTGTAAATCTGTGGACAGTATATATGTTTGTCTGTCACAGAATGAAGAATTCTCTATGATTCATTTACTAGTATAGTTAAGCATAATAGCTTGGCATCCTTAAGGCTTATTTACACAATTCTGCACACCTACAAGGTGTTGGAACATTTCCTTAATCTTTAAGACACACACCATCAGATGAGCAATATCTTGCATGTGTCAGCATGTTATTCCAAAACATTTAATGTGAACTTTAGTATTTCTACATGTTATTTCTTAATACAGCAAAGTCCCATGTTATTCATCAAGTTCTTTACCTGACATATTCACAGTGTGTGTTTGTTTTTCACCTACACAACTTACTAGCTTGGGACAATGCCTTTTTGTTTTCATCTACCAAAAATCAATTCAATCAGTAATAAGTTATCAAATTCTAAATAAAGTTTGCTTGAGAGCCAAGAAAGAGTAAGAAATTTCAGTCAACAGGCTCTTGTTTAAAAGGCAAAAATGATTGAAACTGTGCATTAAGAATGGAAAGTCATTCATAACTACATCATATGATTAAAAGCTGAGCTAGACTATTAATAGCTAAGCACTGTCAAGAGCAATATGTGTTGATGAGAGAACCTGACTGTTAGTACATTCCTAGATTAGGCACATGCTAATGAGGTCTTTACACAGCAGCAAAATAGATAAAGAGTAGAGATAATGTTTAGAAGTAGGAAAACATTTTTAGATTGCTTAGATACATAGAATTGGAAAATCAGAGCAAAAAAGAGCTAAAGTAAGTAAAATTTTCCCTTCCTAATTTGTAAAACAACCCTGCTTTCTATAGAGACTTCACAAAACATAGACTCACATCTAATCATAATGCTTAATAAATGTACTTATAATGAATAATATTAATTCTTAGTATTTTATAACAGTCATTAATTGCTATTAGTAAATAAAAAAACCCTGTAAATAAATAATGAATACTTTCTTTTCCTTAAGGCATTTTTTTTAAACAAAGGAAAGAAAGAAAGCAAACACTTTCCAAAGGTGCTCAGTTCCAATATGACTGTGAAACCAGGCTGTTTAATTTTGCTTCTGTCTTAATCTGGCTTGTATGGAGGATGATTTCAGGATAATTGGCAAGCACCAAGGCAATCCCCTCTTAGGGGTGTGTCAGTCCTTAAAACTGGGTACTGAATCACTTCTACGGTGTCCGTCATCTGGTACAGTTTCCCAGAAAGATTCAAAGGTTACTGGATACAGCTTTGCTAGATTATACAGACCAGTCTGGGAATCTATGCATCTATGTGGAAGATACATCTTCTGGTCACCACTTTTATTCAGAAAAACTCCTTAGTGTGCACTGGAGAGAGTTCCTAAATTCTGAGCATCCCTGTAGAATATTACCTTATTTCCATAGGAAGACAGATTAAATTACATACAAAAATGATACTTTTTTTTTAGGTAAATGGATTCTGGAAATAACAGTATTCTTTGCATATTGCAACATGCATCCTTATCATACACTACCTCCTGTAACTGCACATTATAGCAATCCATTTACCCTATATTTGGTGGTGAAAGAACATCACTACTGAAAAATTGGCACTACAGGACCAGCTGATAATATCCTTGTTCTCTTAATTAAAGCCAAGCTTGCGTGCAAACTTTAGATCTAGATCTGAATTTACAATTTAGGGAGGGCCAGAAAAGCGTTATAGTTCTGCAGGCCGGATACAGAACTTCGGCTGAGATATCTGGGAGAGGTGTGTTGCGGAGAGAGACAAAGTTCACTTTCGGATACCTTTGTGTTCCCACAGGCGTGCAGAATTTGGACGTTGCCTTTGTGCTCGTTTCATTTTTAAACTTCCTCTGTGGGAAAACAATGACTTAGTCTGAGATTTTAGTGAGTGAAACGAAGCGACTGCGTCGACTTTTGAAAAGACAAGGTAGTAAAAGCTGTTTATAGAGAAGAAAAAACGCACAGGTTCATGGAGAGAGGATATGAAATTTGGAAGGCTGTTACTAGAGTTTCTGCAGCCCATAATTCACGACGTTTCTTCATGTGTGCAACTGATACAGCCAGGAGACTGTCACTGTGCAGTGTACTCTCCCTCTGAACCAGGTTGCTTTCTGAGAAATGGCATGAAGTTATGCATCAAGAACCAATAGTTTCATGGCTATGCAGAAAAGACTGGATAAGGTACCAAGAAAGGATGGGGACTGGGTGATGGTATGAGGCCAGTCCAAAACCAGCATGCATGCCATGCTGTGCACGTTGTCCAAAGTTTGCAGGCAGGTTTTTGAGCGGCTTGTCGGGCTCCTGTGTCTTGACTCATACCCTCAGACTGTAGGCATGTCATTGTCATCCCTAAATTAGGACCATGTATCTCTAAGCTCCTTACTGCAAAAGTTATGAGCATACTATGAACGATCCTCCCTGTGTAGTTAGGGGAGAGAGAGAGAGAATTTCAACGTTAGGCCACTGGAGCGTTATTGCAGACTGTCTACAGTATCCAAAACTGGGTGGGATAAAGATAAGATTGTTTGACTAGGAAACTGTTGTTCCTGCCTCTATCATATCCCCTTCCTTGTCCCAAGAAGATAGTTCCCAAGGTTTTCCAATCACTTCAGCAACACAGAAATATTTTTTCCCTTACTCTTTTTTTTTCTCTTTCACTAAGTTTGTCTATAGGAAGATGGTGAAACACAAAAGCTTTAACTTATAATCTCAATTTTTAATCTCTATTACTAAAGAGATGGCACAGTTACACTGGGAATGAAGATTAAAATGTGTTTCATTAGGTGATTTAATTGATAGGTTTGGTGCTACCACAAGGAAACTCACAAGAAAAGGGAATATCTTAACTTAATATACTATGTAGAAACACTTTCCAAGCCTGATACGGTAATTGCTTGTCTGAAGCAATAGGCTTTTGGCAGAAATTTAGTGATTGTTAGTGATGTGCAGAAGAAAAGGAAATTAGTCGTTCAACTGCTGTATTTCTTAATTGGACAGTTCAATGTCAGCAGGATTGTGGAGTCAACTGAGAAGTAATCCCTGCAACATAGATCAGCAGCTGTATTTGATGGGATATTGTCAGGGAGCAGCAAGGGCCAGGTGAGGGAGGGGAGCTGGTACCGGCGGTGACAGGGCTGGGCCTGGCCGCTAGGACCCATCCCACTATCCCGAGGGGGCAGCCAGGGCAGCCCCAGCCCTGGGGGACTGTCGGGCACTGCTGCGGGGACGGGGATGGGGACAGGCCAAGGCCAGGCTGGGCGGGCGCCTGCAGGTCACGGGGCCCACCGTGGGGCTGGCCCTGAGCCCTGGCTGCCAAACCCCCAGGAGAGGGGAGGATGCATTCAGGATCCTCAGAGATATATTCAATAAAGGCACTCTAAAACAAGCAGGGAAATGTACAATATCAGGAGGAAAATCAAGATTTTATCACAGGATTTATATTAACAGATCATCCCCTACACAGGTGATGAAGGTTGCATAAGAGCTATAAAGCAGGTGAGGAGATATTGTCAAGCCAATATAAGCACATGCTGCTTCTGCGTTGTGAGCATGAATCTGTAAGACTTCCCTTCTTTTGTGCAACTAAGACATCTGAAACAGAATTTCTGTTAGCCCGTTTGAGCCACTGAAGGAGGAAACACCGAGGCTACAAAGAAGCAGCATTGTTAGGATGGCTGAAGCTAGCCCAGGGTTGGTCAACTGGCTAATATTGGGGAGAAAAGTTTGGAGAAACCAAGGAAGTCAAGACTGGAGTGTAGCATATTCTGCTCCTCTAACTGTCCAGCCACTCCTCTTTGGCGAATACTGCTGGGTCTGAGCGACTGTGTGATGTTCTGATGTAAATTCTTGACCATCAGGTATAACTGATGACATTTTTGCCATAGGAGGAATAGATATTAAGGAAGGAGTGACTTAAGAACATGACTGTAAGCTTCAATTATTCCTTAACAGTGATATTACAGAACGTTAACTAAATGCAGAGAGACTGAGGAGATCTGAGACCCGAATGTCAAATGTGGAAGATGTGAGTGAAATACACTCATCATTAAATATGAACCCCTACATGAGAAAACAATGGGGAGTCTTCTGCCTACACCATCCTGACAATCTCACATCTATTGCAGACTGAAAGAAAGGCTCGCATGCCTGAAAACTTACCTGGTTTTGCCAGCTATGTGAATTACAAAAATAAAAGATGTTACCTCTCATTAAAAACGATGATACCCTGAGGCCTCATAAGAAACTTCTCCATGGTTAAGTGTTTGGCTGAAAAATCAGTTAAGTACCTTTTGTGAAATTTCTTCTGTTGCTAGTGATTGAAAAAAAAAGACACATTTCCTTTTGGCTGCACTGAGTATCAGTTTCTTTTATTAAATGACTAAATTGCTGTATACAGTAAGATAATAGAGAGAATTCCTCTGTTTATTTTTGTAGGCAGAGGAATGTGACAACCTTCCTTTATTTGTTAAATAAGAAAGGGAATGTAGCAGTACATCTCTAGACATAGACATCCTTACATTATCTCCTATGCACAAGACCCCATCTTCATGGTTTAGCACCTGGCAGTCTCTTATTAAGGAATATCTTATAAAGGAATATTGACTCATGAATAAATGCAGAAAAATCAGGCAAATAAAACTGGCGGATCTTGGCAATTCTTGCCTTTTATGAAGCAAAAAGTGCAGGAAGGTTACAGTGCTATTCCAATCATTTTCTTTTCTGATTTTTAATTGTATTGCCACAATAGTTATGAAATGAAAATGTTAGAGAGATAGTTCTCTGCAAATATGAATGGCAGCTTCCTGAATCTTTTGCAGCAGATGATTGCAAATGATAAAAATCATTTGCAAATGGCCTCTAGTCAGAGTTCCTGAGGGGTCACTACAAAGTTGGAAGTATTAGTCCAAGATACTGAAATAAACATCGTAAGAGAAAAGTGATCATAAAATAGTCTTGTTTGTTTCTATAAGAACAATGAGCTAAATGTCCTCAAGGGAGTTTACTGATTTCTTGAGACAAAATAGTTCTCAGCACAGAACTCCATCTACTTTTTAATGCTATACATCTGCAGAAAAAATGTAGCAAAATACGTCAGTCCTCAGAAAGACAGCTGCATCATCCTGCAATGCTCCCCTTGTACATGTAGCCCTTAGGAGTCCCCCAAATAATAATTAGATATGCATATCTCCATGTCTAAAATCTTCTGTCAGTCCCCTGGCTTTTCTTCAAGCCTTCTGCAGCAGCAGGATCTTTCTGTGCTCTTTTCCAGCCACGTCCTCAGATTGCCTTTCTAGAGTGGTTGCTTCCGGTCCTGGGCTACACCATCTGACAAGTCCATTTGTGTCGTGCCTTGGCTCTCTGCTGGTCACTTCCTATAGCTCCTCACCTTAAAGAAACCAGCAGGTGATCCCCCATCCCACACAGAGATTCCCCCCCTTCTCAGCCTTCTGGCTCCAGCTTACTAACACAGCGCTCTGCTGCCCTTGTGTACGCTGGGCCTCCGAGGCTCTGCAGTTTGAGGACATCAGAACGCTACTGTCTGTACCTTCACCTTTTCCATGAAAGCCTTGCGGATATGTATGTCCCCATTTTCTTTTTTACTCATTAGAAGCCACTGCATGGTTTTAATCATGTCCTGGTAGGAAAGGTCCTGCTCTGTTTTATCTGAAGGGGCCTATGATGCCTTGAAACATCTTGAAACAAAAGTGCAGCCCCTATATCTGAATTTTCCAGGCTTCTAATGGCAAATAAGGCCTACTAACAAGAATCGAGTGTCTGATCCACCACCTCATAGTCACACCAATATCTTTGCAAGGTGACTCAATATCGAGCAGTGTAAAAGGGGCCCAGAGAGGTTGTGCAGTATCCATCCTTGGAGGTTTTCAAGATCTGATTGAACAAAGCCCTAAACAACCTCGTCTGATCTCATACTTGACCTTGCTGTGAGCAAGAGAATGGACTAGAGATCTGAAGGTCCCTTCCAACCTCCTTATATTGTGATCCTATTAAATTATTTCTGAAATCTCTCCACTCTCCTACCCTCCTCAAGGTAACTCAGGTAGGTTTAAAGGGATGCAAAGAGAGCTGCGGCATAGGAAGAAATGGGTATTTTATTTTAGTAAATGACATTAAAATTTTTATTGTGATTAGAAAGGAGAGGAGTAAAGAAAGCAAGCATGGGATGAAGTATTTTGGAATAGGGGCTATAAACAGTTATTCATGTGAGCAAAAGCTGTTAGACAGCTATGATTAGTGTATACTTTTAATAGGACTTCATGCTCTACAAGATCAAATAGTACAATGCTCCATTATTGCAATTATCTCGCAAAGGGTGAAAGCATAATAGCTGAAGTTGCTAAAATACTTTTGCGTTCATTAGCCTCATGATGTTGCAAATGTGCTACAGGGCACTCTATGCTAATGGTGTACCTGACAAACCATGTTAATGGAAATGATAGAAAGTCAGGTTATGGGGAAGTCAATGCATGTTCAGCCATTACAAATCCAAGTATGTGTTCAGTCTACAATGTCAAATATGTGAATCTGCCTATACTGTAACAGTGGGTTTCCAATCACATTCCAAAACACTTTCATCTGATCCAAGTATGAGGGGATTGAGGTCTTTCAGGATCTTTCTCATGACATGACAGAACAATAATATTTCCACTCAGAGTCAAGACTGAACAGTTTCGATTTTGTAACTTAGTGGAACAGGCAAACAGCTCTTCATTTGGCCTTGAAGTTTTTTGGAAGACAGATGAATGATCAGCTTACGCTTTGTCAACTGGTCTTTGGTGGAAAGCTCTTTGTAATCAAGATGTGTAAACTGAAAGATCAAAATAACTTGAACCAAACTAAGCTGAAGCCTTTTAACAAGGAAATGAAATAACACCACCTATTTACAGGACTGTGGGTCCTTGCTTTCTATTTTAAGCATCTCTTAAAATTTTACATTTAGTTACTTTTTGGTTCTGGTCAGGAAAGAGAAAAGGCCTTTAACTCATCAGTGGCCAGTGGATTCAGACATGTTTTAAGAATTTCACCATCCCCCTATGAGCCAGAATTTCAATATTTGCCAGTGTGTCTGGGGGAGAACAGAAGGGATGTATGGATCTTTACCAGGGAGGAATATATTCCTTTCACAGTGGTACTAGTTAACCAGATAGGGGGAGGGAAGACTATTCCCCTGCTCTTTTTCAGCTCCTTTCAGGCAGGTATGGCCATCCAAAACTTTAAAGAGTCCTTCAACACTTGCATTCAGAAGACCTAAGGATTCTAATTATAACCAGTTCTTCAGCATCGATATATATGAGAAAATGAGATCTCAGTGTGTTTCTTGTGTTTTTTATTCACCTGCAGCAAGTGTTAGAGAGGTAACTGACTTCTGTTGATTGCATATGGCACCACTCTCTCTGGATAGTAGGAAAAAGTTATATGAATAGCTGATTTGTGTAATTGATATGTTCTAAATTTGGTGCTCATTTCTAGACTGAAGCCTCAGAACGCAAATCTGCATGAATGAACTCTCTGGAGTTATTACATTTATGTCAAGAATTAAGCCTGTGGATTGCTGGTGCTCAGAAAAAATTACATAGTAGCTGGAGAGGAATAAAAACACAACAGGATAGAAGTGCATAATAACAGGAAAACTGGCGACACAAAAAAGGATTGCTTGTTTATAAGGTTAAGGGAATGGGGGTTCTATGGCTAAACCCAGCTGGCCTGGGGAAAAACAGAATAAATAAAAATATATAGAAAAGAAGCATTGCCAATTAAGTTTTAATCTGATTTGGGCAAGAAAGTAGAAAGGTTTAATAAGGACCTAATTAAATTTGAGTGTATTAATTGGCAGTGGCAAAGATACATAAGGGGGATTTTTTAAAGAGCTACCGCATACATTTGTTGTTATCCACAATGTGTTTTCTCCAGGGAGGACTTCAAAATATGACACTGTAATTCCACCAGCCCTCCCATTTCCTGAACCAGATTTTCTTCCCCTATTTAAATCTCTGCATGCTTTAATAGCTTCAAAAATGTTGCAGAGGGATAGTTAAATTGTTCAGTAGTTACACTTGCAGACAGTAGTTAGATTTGCAAGCTGGGAGAAAGAGAGAGAAACAAAAAGTTCTGAAAAAAAAAAACACAAAGGAAAAATAGCAACAGAAAGACATCAAAGTGTGCTTCAGGGAAAGTTTCTCTTTGTGTTTGCAGCGGGTGCAGGAACTGATGTAGTTTTGCTGTGCAATGAGGATAAGATAGGCCGCTCTGCACATTCCCAAATGGACTTTGTATATGAGTATCACCTAAGTATCATGGACTGCCCAACCATAGCTTACAGGGTTTGGAAGAAGATGGTCTTGTGAGCAACTTGCAGATGATGGGGGCCAGAAAGTAATGCTTATCAGATTTGCTTGCGTTTTTACTAAAGGAAGGACAACATCAAAGTGACTACTCCAGTCTTCAGACCAGTGCAGCTCCTGTGGGTAGGCTGAACTACAGGATGCGTTGGGACAGAAAATTTCTCCTCCAGTCCTTCAGTTAGTTCACCTAGTGCTCTTCTGGGAAGTTGTTCATTAGAGAGTACTGACACTGGCTTAAGCTCCCAAACAATAGTTAATAGCCTGTATCCTGATGTCCACTTGTGATTTTTGAGCTGTGTGCTACTCCTGAGCTATTCAAGTGCAGTTGCTCTGCTGCTAGGTCATGTGGCCAGCTATGGGGTAGCGCTGCCAGATGATCTGAACCCTCAGCCATGGGATCAATGTGCTGGGGTGGGCAATCCTGGGTCACAGAAGGAGTCAGTTCTCCATCTAACCTAGCCTCCACTGAGAGGAGCCGTGGGACCTTGTGGCTCCACTGTCACCACCCTTTTATGAAGCAATCCTGGAAGTCCCTTCTGTTCAGCCGTTGTGGGGATTGCTCTCTGCAATATGGAGATTTTGATATGCATCTTGTAGGCTCCAAAAGATTAACCATATTGAATAATGTTGATAATGGATGTTGCATTTGATCAAGCAAACCTAATACAATATTGCCAAACTACACTTTAATTGCATTTCTTTCAACATTAGGAAAAAGAAGGTGTTGGATGATTGGATTCACTTTGTAATGTAGAATTTTGCAGTGAAGAGGGGTAAAGCATATTGTCAAAGCAGAAAATGCCAGCACTTGGATATGTAGCCAGTCAACTTAGCTGCACAACTAACAGTGTAGGATCAGAACAGTTCATAAAAATATGTCAGAGTTTATAAATCAGTATTCTAACCACCACCCCAGAAGCAGTGCCCCTGTGTTCACAGTCATAGGGACAGATATACCTAATTTAAAATTTCTGAGACAATATGATGCCGGTGCAGTTTGACACACTGTTAGCACTGATGTCTGTTGGAGCCAGCAGTTTTGACTATGCCCCCTGTTCTGGGCAGGGTTGCATAAAGCTGCAGGGGGATGAGGATCAGACAATTCAGCCACTATTGATGCAGTGTCTGAGGATTCATGTACACAAGGGTAATGTTAGTCCCCTTTGTTTATATTTCTCTCCCTTTTGAGTCATAGCAAGATCTCTCTTGTATTTATCTTACACTGAGGAGGGATTTAATGTCTTCTGAACAAACTTTTCCTAAGCAATTTGATTCCAAGCCCTTTTGGGGCTGTGCAGTTTTCCCACCTTATACTCATGATGGTAAGAATATAATCCACACCATGGCCAGCTGGCATGAGCTCTAAACCTTCTAGCTGCCATTTTAACTGTTTCTAAGACAAACAGTTAAGTCAGTGTTTCCCATATGACAGTATATGGCATGAAAACTGCTCAGAGAAGGCGTAGGAAGAAACCATTTTATTTGAAATAGGACAGGAAGATGGCTATGAATGTTAGAGTTCACTTTTAGGGGGCAAAACAGTGTGAGAAGAACATTTATAATGTAATTTGTGAAGTGAATGCAAGCGAGGGGATATTCTTTGGGGGGAAAAAAATAAAGCATTGCTCTAGCTTATTGCACTGGACACATTGCTAAACTTCTTTAGTGTGACATTTTTGCAGTGTAATATGTCCTTTATTATTAGGATACACATTTGCAAGGTATGAACACCTCAACCTGGGAGATAATTAGCAAGAACAGAAAACAACATAACCAAAAGCTGGTCCCTCTCTGCTCTGTGGTGTTGTCCCCTCTGGGAGGCATAGGATGCAATAATATCAACAAGCAATAGGCTGGGACTTAATCTCAAGCCTCAAGCTCTGCCAGCCTCTGCATTGCTCTATAAATCATCCTTTCTTCTTAGCAGAGCTTGATTGGCTATTAAGGATGAGTTTATATATAAGCTTCAAAGTCAGCACTTGCTGATACAATTAACTAATCTACATCTCTCAGAACTGGAGCTGGTTGTTTGTTTTCAGGTAGAACCATTTTTCATCTGAAAGTGCTGATTTATCAACACCAAAATGCTTTGTGGGAAAATGTTTCAGCTAAAATTGAATAGAGCTGTCTGCTGAAGAGGCATCGGTGAGGACCTGCCAGTTTGACTACTCCAGGGACCAGTGGCAAGTTGAGAACATGCAGCCCTGGATCCAGGCATGCAGCTCAGCTCCTCAGCTCCCAGTTTTTAAACAGCTCATCTCAAGGCTGCCAGGAGCCAGGAACTGGGAAATCCCTGATCTTCATCCCTAAGCTCCTCGCCACCCCAAATGCTGGTTTAGCAAGGCTTGGGGAATATGAGGGAACTCTGTGGACATTTAGAAAGGTAACAACACAGGGATGTCTGAACTTCTGAAAACGATGATTTCATAATTTCTTTGCTGTGACTTGAGTTTTCATTCTGATAGGGAAGGGGCTTTTCTGCATTCCTTCAGGAGAAAAAAAATCCTGTTTCTAGACAATAGTGCCTGCAGAAGTATATATACAGCATTAGCTTCACATTTCATAAGCTGACTTCACAAGCTTGAGGTTCCTTAAACCCCACCTGTTTCAAACATGAAAGTATAGGCTCTGAGACACACGGCAGCAGTCACCAAGGGAAAGGCAGCATGGTATGTTAGCCAGATAAAAATCCCACACTGCAATTACATTGGTTTGTGAAAGGAGTTTAAGTATGTATGCATAAGTAAAAGCCATCTTCAGGAATTGGGGGGAAATATGGGCAGGATTTCCTGTCCCACTCTCTCCAGCTCTGGGTTGTTGCATTGAGGACTTGCAGTTTCATCTCATTGTATTTGTCTTTGAACAAAGCACAAACAGAGAATCCACTTTGGTCCCCTGAACTGTGGCTCTAGAGATCTAGGGTCAGAAGCTGTGAAATAACTACTCTCAGTTCCCTGAGCAAGCTTGCTATTGAACTGACTTCCTTTGTTCTTACTCAGAAAGACTACTCATCTCTAATTTGCCTGGCAGCTAAACCTTGACCTCCTGCTATTCAATATACTCTGAAAGCATAAAGCATTGGTTTGAATAGTGTTTTACAGTGAGGAGTTATATAAAAGAGGACAGACACTGACAAAGGCAACCTAAGCACTTGTCTACATGTCTATACCAACATGATTACACTGGTATAATTATACTGCAAAGGTAATACTTGTATAACTTACCCAGGATGAGTGTCTTTCCTTTCCCCTGTAGCTTTATACCTCTTTTAAAGCAATATGATGATGTAAGTCTTGGCTAGACTACAACATTGTGTTCACTAGGCCTTGAAGCTTTCAGTATTTAGGTACTCTAATCAGTACAGAATGAAATTTCAATTAATACAGAGTGGATCAATGCCTCCATCAAACCTGTCCTCCTGTTTCTGCAGGGATTTCCATAGCGTTCAGTGAAGTCAGCTGTCTTGGTGCTTACATGCAAGATGTTTGAGGTTCTGGCCCTCATTTATCTAAGGGATCCTATAAAGTGCCAGGAGGAAGACCACAGTGAGCAATCTCAGGAGAGGAGCAACAAGAATAGGAGGGAGCTGCTCACTTTCCTAAGGCTTCTGGTCATTGGTTTACTCTAACCTCATATTGCTTTCCCAGTCATCACACATAGATATCAGAAAGCCTCCCATGACTATCAGCCATGCCTTGAAGTACACTGGAAAATATTATATGAACCTTCATTATTGAGTAGCCAAAATATGCTGTTTCTTATGGTGACAAACTGGGTAAGAATGTGAGAAAAGGCCATGTGAAGAACTGTACTGCCCAGTACACACTCCTGGCTTCTGATATTCTACAGTTTAGGGATATCTAAATCCAGAGTTTGCATGATCACAGTGGTTAAAATGAGCAGTATTTATTTCTGTTTAGGAACCTAAAAGCCTGTTTGGAGGAGCAGAAGAGTACATAGGGGTTTGTCATTGACCCTGAGGTAATTTTGAAATCCCATACATGAATGCTATCAGTAGTCTTAATTATTCATGATATAGGCCAGATGGGAATAGCTATAATAAACCATCTAATAGTCAGTGGTTATTACTGATGTGAATCCATTTCCCTTATGTCCTTCTTGGAGTGAGGTATATCAGAAGGGTGATGGCTATAATGTCAATCTTGTATTATCTTAAAAAAAGCTAAATTAGTTCCTTAAAGAATAAACATTACTTAGAAACTAGGTACTGCCAAGCTGAGCAACATCTTCATTATAAACAGCATTTATGTTCTGGTACAGTTCTCTGAATGAAATACATTGTTTCAGAATTTTTTACCTGGAAGATTTGCAGTCTCAGGAGGAAGTCCACAGCAAAATTTGCTCAATATTTGGAAAACAGTTATGAATTTTAAACCATATCACTGGTACCTTCAACCATCTTGCTTTTATATATCCCTTTTTCTATTTGTTTAAGAAAATAATCATAATTTCTTAAGTTTTTTGCAAAAATGTATTAAGATAGTTTGGCTAAAAGATCAAGAAATAGTTCCTTCCTACTTAAATTATTATGACAAAAATGGAGGATAACTTACGGTAGAGTAGTAGTTGTTATATTTGTCTTTGGTCAATTTTGGTGAAAATCAAAGTCTGCTCCTATAAGAGATTGGGTGATTTTTCATACATATTTTATAAACCTGTCTGCCAACTTAAAATTTTTCAAATGGTGATTGAATTTCTATATTCCAGAATTTCAGCTGCTGTAACTTTGCATTGCTCATTGAGGCTGATAGTAACGCACTTTG